>NW_010300811.1:281-8602 GCF_000700745.2 Antrostomus carolinensis | reverse complement strand
CTAATTTATTAATCCCCCTCCCCCAACCATGGAGCCGACCCCCGCCGTGCCCCCCACCCCCATGGCGGGCTTCCTCTGGATGCTGGTCCTGGGCTTCCTCATCGCCTTCATCCTGGCCTTCTCTGTCGGCGCCAACGATGTGGCCAACTCCTTCGGCACAGCGGTGGGCTCGGGGGTGGTGACCCTCCGACAAGCCTGCATCTTGGCCAGC
Organism: Antrostomus carolinensis; assembly: GCF_000700745.2. Taxonomy (NCBI): domain Eukaryota; kingdom Metazoa; phylum Chordata; class Aves; order Caprimulgiformes; family Caprimulgidae; genus Antrostomus; species Antrostomus carolinensis. Next base: position 8,391 of record NW_010300811.1, on the reverse strand, counting down.
ATCTTTGAGACGGTGGGCTCTGTCCTTCTGGGGGCCAAAGTCAGTGAGACCATCCGGAAGGGGTTGATCGATGTGGAGATGTACAGCTCCACGCAGCAGCTGCTGATGGCAGGTTCGATCAGCGCCATGTTTGGTGAGGAATAGGGTTCAGATTGGGGGGGATGGTGTGCCCTGAGGTGCCCTGGTGATGGTTTTCTCACCAGGCTTCTCCTTCTCCTCCAGGATCTGCTGTGTGGCAGCTAGTGGCTTCATTCTTGAAGCTCCCCATTTCTGGTACCCACTGCATCGTTGGAGCAACCATTGGCTTTTCACTGGTGGCCAAAGGGCAAGAAGGTGTCAAGTGGTCTGAGCTGCTAAAGATTGGTGAGTCTGGCTGATGTGACCACTCCATGTGTGACATCCATGTGCCCCCTGGGCTTCCCTTTCTAGCCAAAGGGTGTTGATCATTCTTCTTCTCTCCTAGTGTTGTCCTGGTTCATCTCACCTCTCCTTTCGGGCATCATGTCTGCTATCCTGTTCTTCCTCGTCCAGAGGTTCATCCTCCTTAAGGTAAGGGCTGTGTCCACCCCATTTTCTGTCACTCTGGGGATACTGGGTGCTTCCTTATCTGCCTGTTGGACTGGTTGATGGGCTCATGTGCACTACAGCTTCTCCAGGCACATCCATCCTTGTGTTGACACTTGGGTGAGCCCTTCAGGAAGAGCTGAAGGGATGCAACTTGTAGCTGCTCCTCAAAGTCAGGCCTGGGAGGTGAGGAGTCTTCACTCAGCATCCTCCAAAACATCTGGACCAGGAGTGTCCTGCTTGGCCTCAGCAGAGGCAGCTGTGGTTTCCAAGTAGTGAAGTAGCCCAGAACTGATAAGTCCTAAGTCCTGGTGCAAGGTGGGACCTCCTCTTGTGTCATGTTGCAGATGAAGACAATGACCATGACCAGCAGTAATGGCTTTTTTGTGGTTTTTTGTTTGGTTGTTTTTTTGTTGTTTGTTTTTTTGAGGTTTTTTTTTTTAAGCCAGGAGGGACAGAATTGTCCCTGATGCTGTGGAGACTGTGCTTTCCTCTTATATGGGGCCTCAGGTAGACCGAGGGTTGCTCAGACTGGCTCCAGGGACAGTTTGGAACATCCAAAAGAAGGATTGGGCACCCAATGGTGCTTGAAATGGAGGTGGCAGCTTTAGACTTCATCTTTCTGAGATGATGATGACCCTGGAGCGCAGGATGCTGCCAGCCCAGAGCAGGGGTATCCAGCCCGCTGTCCGGAGTACTCACGCATTTCCTTCTGCATATTTGAGATTAACTTTAAATGATTTTAGGTCTTAACTCTTGTTTCTGGTTCAAGAGATGTTAAGATCTTATCACTGCTGGTTTCTACCTGGCAGCCCTCTAAAACAATTCAGTGTCACTGCTGTCAGAGTTGCCTTGTGTAACCAGCCTTTCAAAGCTGGGCTGGCCCCGTCATGCTTCATTCTGGCACTGAATAGTCCACTTACTCTGTCCCTCTTGATGTTTGGTAATGCTCCATGTGTTTGTACAGATGCTAGACCCCAATTGCTGGGCAGCAGCGGAGATTAAGTGCTCCTGCTGCTGGGTGAGGCCCTCTCTGCAGGTATGTGGTCAAATAAGCTGCTTTATGAGTAATGGACTTTTTAAAAAAATTTGTCCAAGTTGGCTGGAAAGAGGTAAAAGCTTTGACAAATGGTTTTGTCTGAAAGTGCCTGGGGAATTGAAAGAAAACTTACATGCAGCTGGAGGCTGGGGAGGGGTTCAGGCAGCCGGTGGCTGCAGGTGCAGATGAGATGCTCCAGCCCTGGGGGTGGTTGGACACTTGGCTGGTCCTGTGGAAGGCACAAACCCCCTTTTGGGAAGGGGCTGCTGTGCAGTCCTCTAGGTCTGGCTTTCCACAGCACTGATCCTCGTTTCGCAGGCGGATCCTGTTCCCAATGGCTTACGAGCTTTGCCCCTCTTCTACGCCTGTACTGTGGGGATCAACCTCTTCTCCATCATGTATACTGGCGCACCTTGTAAGTACACATCAGAATACCTGAACCTTAATTGGCACATTCTTTACAAAACCTCAGTTAAATGCACCATTTACCCCTTTTTTGCTTTACAGGCCTGAAATCTTCTAGAAGGCGGCTGGCCTGTGCCAGTTACAGAAGGCTGCAGGCTAGTGTGCGCTGAGTTCTGGGCTAGATAGTTGCCCAACCAAAGAGACCTGCTCAAACTAAACCCCTCCAGACCTTTCTCCTTAGACTTCATAGGACTGGCAGATAACATGACTGTCCCTTCCCTGTGTACTCAGGTACCTGGCTGCCTCCAAAGAAGCTCCTCAGGCTGCTGGGAGTGAGGCAAGGAGCAGGGATGGAGGCTGTGCCTCCTGATACACCTTGTCCCTAGGAATAAGCTAATTATCCCTGGCAAGAGGTGCTGGCATCTGTGTTGAGGAGTTGGTACTTCAATTTGAAAAGCCAAATTGAAATGCTTGTTTGGCTTTTGTGGAGGAGGACAGGTTGAGGGCAGGACTAGGAGAGGACTTGGCAGGGGAGGGTGGTTTTGCCCGCAGAGCTGGAGGCTCTGTATCCCCCATCTGCTGGGGTGACTTGTTGTGAGCTGTTTTCAGTCTGAGTGTGGGTTTCCTGTCATGAGCAGTTGCTAGAGGTGGGATGAGGGCAGTTGGTGCTGCCCCTGCAGGGTTTTCTCTGTAAACAGTGGCTGGAAAAATTTTTGGAGGGATGTCAGCTTCCCTTTCCTTTGGCTTTCCAGCCTAGGGGAGAAGGCAGAGTTGCTGTGGTGCTGCTGGGGACACTGGGGCTGCAAAGCAGCAGTGGTGCTGCTCCAGGATCACTTTATCACTTGGCACGCCTGAGGTAGATTCATGTTTATCCTGAGTCCCCAGCTGCAGGAGGGCTGGGTGAGCTCTGTGCCCCTCCAGTGCAGGGTTTTTAGCCTTCAGGGAGCCAGGTTTGGCATAAGCAAATAGCCAGATGTGTGAGGGGAAAATAACCAGGATGGTGCTGGCAGTACATTGAGAGAAGCAAGTTATTGCCTGCAGCAGAAAATGCAGGAGTTGAGCAGTCAGAAGCACCTGATGCCCTGGCTGGGGGCTGCAGCAGGCTGTAGAATGCAAAACCTCTGCTAAAAGTCATGCTGTGTGTGAGAATACTCGTAATTAGGTCACGTAGCACCTTGTATGCCTTGAAACTGAAGTTAGTAGGGACATGTGGAGCAGGAGAACCATCTTCCCCAGCAGCTGGAGGAGTTAATGGAGATGTGGGGCTCTTGGGTGGGAGCAGCCCAGGTCCTGATTGTCCTCTCCCAAGCAGGGGAAGTGGCGCTGTTGCTGTAGCAGCTGTGCTGGGTGGTTTTGCTTTTTTTTTTTTTCTTTGACATTGCAGCAAGTGAGGAGACAAGGGCTGTGAGGAGCCTCCTGACTTTGCTCAGGGCACACCCCAGTCCCTTATGGGGAGGAGTGAAAATTGTCTGCATGTGTGTAAAAATTACCTTTTGATGGGGGAGATTGTAACCTGGCAGGGGGTCCTTCTGTGTGGGTTAGGCTCTTGATTTCCATGCAGTCAGTGATGGTTTTCCGACAGTGTTTCTCCCTGGCAGGTGAGTTAGCTGAGGGATGTTGCAGGTGATGGAGTCCCTGTGCTGGGAAGAGCAAAGTTGTACCTTGAGGAGGCTTTTGCCTGGAGGTTTTCAAAGATACGTTGTTTTATTTCCTAGTGCTGGGCTTTGACAAACTTCCTCTGTGGGGTATCCTCCTAATTTCGGCTGGGAGTGCTGTTGTCTGTGCTCTTGTCGTCTGGTTCTTTGTATGTCCGAGAATGAAGAAGAAAATCGAACGTAAGTAATGCCTTTCTCTCCCCAATCCTTTGGGGAAGGGCATGCTCCGACTAACCAACTTCTTTTCCCAGTGGGAGATCTCGTTAGCCGCAGGGCTGTTATTAGCAGGGATCCTCAGCCTCACTTATCACTTAAGCTGTTCTGCAAACCCCGAGTCACTGGGGCACATTTCATTGAGCTGGACCCTGCGTGCTCCTAACCCGCAACCAAAAAGCTGCTCCGGGGCACCCCAAAACACCCCTCCAAGTAGCTGTTGTGCCACTGAGCAGTGTCAGGCAGCTAATTTCTGAGTGGAGTGAGTTCTCCTTGAACTGCCTGGGCCAGCAGGTGACATTAAACAGCCTGATTTCTCTGTTTGGTAGAGGAGACAGGAGACAACCTGCCTATTAACTGGTGTAACCTTTAATCCTCTGTGTACCTGCTGAGCAATCTTTGGCCTGGTAGATGTGGATCACAAGTTTAAAGCTGTGTAAGCTGATGAAATCCTTTCCCTGGGATGGGGAGGGGACGGGTGGGAAATCACTATTGAAAGGCATCGAAAATAGAAGCCCTGAGCTCTGCCTCCTGAAAAGTACAGGCAGCTCTCCTGGAGTCGTGTGTGGTCTTGCATATAAATTTTGTGTGCAGCCTGGGGCACTTAAGGAACTGGAGATGAGGGGATAACCAGTGTCCTTGTCAGACTGGTGTAATAGGGGTGTGACTAAGGGCTTTATGGCTGCCCTTGACATTCTTCCAGCTGTTCAGGCTTCAGCTTAACTCCTGCCTGCAAGGCAGTCTGCCTGCTGGAGAGTATCACTGGGAGGAGGGGGTGATGCAGGGGGAGATGGGCTCTTCAGGGGCTGGATGCTGCAGCCTGGCCCTGGCAGTGGGCAAACTGGCTGGGAAATGGCCATGTTTGTGACAAGAAGATGGTTTTTGTTGTTGTCCAAAGGAGGTGACCTCATGTTTTCACCTGGAGAAAACATGCTTTTCCCAGTAGAGAGGGAGTAACAGCCTCAGCTTCCAGGGCTTGTTTCCTCTGGCTTGGCTGTTCCAGTGGGACAGGAAACCAGGCTGCCCTCAGGAAGGTGGAGACCAGCTCCTGTTTAGGTTTGTCACCCACCAGTGGGAGCTGGAGAGGAGCCCAGGTGGGTGAGTCCTCCTGGCAGGCTGGAGCTGATGGGCTGGCAGAGGAGCTGAGCTCTTCTGGGCACCTTCCAGTTGGCTTCAGGGGTCACAGCCACCCCAGAAGCAGGTCCAGAACATCACACAGCCACTGCAAATGGGAATGGGAGAAACATGGTTCAAAGAGGAACCTCTGCCCTAGGAAGAATGGGCATAAGAGCCCCGTAATGGTGCTCACCACACCCTGCGTGGGTGGGGGGGGTCTAAAAATAGGAGATGAACTGGCTCATGATGGTTTGGCTGTTGTGCCCAGGACAAGGTGTGACTGCCTAGCAGTTTCCGAAGTTCAGGATGGGGGGTGAGAAGCTGTAAATGTTTATTTATCTGCCATAAATCTGAGTGGTGAGTGCTTGTTTCTGGTGTTGAGTGTGGTGCTGGTGGTGGGAAGGGGCTTGATGGCAGCTGCCTGCCTTCACAGGAGAGATCAAATCCAGTCCTTCTGAAAGCCCTTTGATGGAGAAGAACATCAGCCCAAAGGAGGACCATGAGGAGGCCAAGGTGCCCCCGGGCAATGCCAAGAGCCCTGTTGCTGATGTGGGGTCAGCTGTGTCCCACCGGGCAGTGGTGGAGGAGAGGATGGTGTCCTTCAACCTGGGGGACCTGGAGGAGGCGTCAGAGCAGGAGAGGGTCCCTGGCCTTGACCTGAAGGAAACCAGCATTGACAGCGGTGAGTGGTGGGGGGAGTGATATGGGGGTGCTGGGGTGGTCTCCCCCCACCCCAGGTACCCCTAGGTACTAAACTCCTGCTGTCTGTCTTGGCAGGAGCCATGCAGCTGCCCAATGGCAACCTTGTCCAGTTCAACCAGGCCATGGGTCACCCGATGAGTTCCAGTGGGCAGTACCAGTACCACACTGTGCACAAGGACTCCGGCCTCTACAAGGAGCTGCTGCATAAACTGCACTTGGCCAAGATGGGGGACTGTATGGGGGACTCGGGGGACAAGCCCCTGCGGCGCAACAACAGCTACACCTCTTACACTATGGCCATATGCGGCATGCCACTGGACTCCCTCCGTGCCAAGGAGGGGGAGGAGATGGAGAAGCTGACCTGGCCTGTGGCGGATACCAAGAAGAGGGTCCGCATGGACAGCTACACCAGCTACTGCAACGCAGTGGCAGATGCCCACCCAGCTGCTGATGTGGATCTGAACACGGCCCAGGTGGAGATGGGAGCCAGTGACCGCAAGGGCAGCAGCAGCTCCCTGGAAGAATGGCATGACCAGGACAAACCTGAGGTGTCCCTCCTCTTCCAGTTCCTGCAGATCCTCACAGCCTGCTTTGGCTCCTTTGCTCATGGTGGCAATGACGTCAGGTCAGTTGGGTCAGCAGGAGCGAGGGAGTTGCTTGCTGGGGCTGGTGCCCACCTTGCCCAGAGCCTCTGACCTTCTAGACCAGCTCTAGAAAGCTCTCCTTTCTCTTCCAGCAATGCCATAGGGCCCCTGGTTGCACTCTACCTCGTCTATCAGACAGGTGATGTGGCTACCAAGGTGGCAACTCCCATCTGGCTGCTGCTCTATGGAGGTGTGGGGATTTGCATTGGCCTGTGGGTCTGGGGAAGGAGAGTCATCCAGACGATGGGGAAGGATCTGACTCCCATCACACCATCGAGGTAAGGTCTGCTTTGGTGCAGGGGGAGGCTTTGGGCAGTCCTAGAGCTGCAGCCTGTTCCTGGAGCCCTTCTCTGTGCTCTTTGGGGGTTTTGTTGCTTGGGTGGTGGAGCTGAGACATGCATGGGACCGTAACTCATCCCTGTATCCCTTGGCGGGGGGTGGGGGTGTTAGTCTGAGTCTGCTGGGGGTCTGGAGGGCCAAGTGAGGAGCTGACCCTGCTGTGCAGGGTCTGCCTGGAGAGGGTGGTCCCAGGTCTCGCTTGGGCTAAGCCAGCCTGATGCTGCAGGTGGTTGGGTGCAAGGGTTCTCACACACTTTCTATCTCTGCAGCGGCTTCAGCATTGAGCTGGCATCTGCCCTGACAGTGGTGATCGCCTCCAATGTTGGCCTCCCCATCAGCACAACCCACTGCAAGGTAGGTGGGGGTGGCAGGAGGGAATGGCTCTGGCTCAGTGTGAGCTCAGCTTGGTGCCAAATCCTGGTGCTAATCAGGCTGAGCTGTGTGGGAGGTCCCAAAAATAGGCTGCTGGCCGGCCTTCAGGTCCAGCTCTGCCATTTGCATCTCAATGAGGGTGGCAGAGGCTGCCCAGAGCTGGGGGCAGTTCCTGGGTGAGGGGGGAGAACAAAACCCCTTTCATGGATCCTGTGGGAACCTGGGTGCTGCAGGGCCCTGTCCCCATCACTGCTCTGGGACAGCAGCTCCTCCCCCTGCTCTCTGCTGGGGAATCTGCTGGGTCTCCAAGGGCTCAGGACACTTGGACCCATGGCTGAGCCTTTCCTTGGGAAGGGCTGTGGGGTGGTGGACAAGAATAGGGTGCCCAGTCCTCCTGGAATGCTGAGCCTTGCCTTGGCTCCTTGGGCAGGTGGGCTCCGTGGTCTCGGTGGGCTGGCTGCGCTCCAGGAAGGCGGTGGATTGGCGTCTCTTCCGCAACATCTTCATGGCTTGGTTTGTCACCGTCCCCATCTCGGGTCTCATCAGTGCTGCCATCATGGCTGTCTTCAAGTTTGCCATCCTGAGGGTGTGAAGGCACCGGGGCTGGTGCTGCTCCTGCTTCCCTGCTGCCACCTCTCCCTCCAGGAGCTGGGGGGACTTGTCCCACTGTGGGATGGGGGCTGCCATCGTCTCTGGGGCTTCCTCAGTTCTGCGTAGTGGTGTCACTGAAGTTTTTGGGGTTTGTTTTGGTTTGGTTTTTTAATATAATATCTTGGCACCAAGTTTCTAGCGGGGGGAGTAGTGCTGAGGCTGTGCCTCCCCCCAGCGTGACTCCCCTGCTGCGCTGTAGCTCTAGATTAGCAGTTCTGGGGGGGGTCACTTTTCTTATTTTTAATGACTTAGTGAAGATCCCCTGGCAGTGATTCCTCCTTAAGGACTGGGGCTGGTTGTTGCCTGTCCTGGGAGGGCTGTGGCGCATCCCTCCATGGCAGGCTGTGATGCATTTGGCTTTGCCTCCATCGCTGTAGGGGGGGGGATGCTAAGTGCTGCCCAACCATCCT
>NW_010300811.1:0-236 GCF_000700745.2 Antrostomus carolinensis | reverse complement strand
GGGGGGGCCCCCTCCCCCCCCCCACTGCTGCTACCTCAGACTCTATAATAAAGATTTCCTTTGTATGCCACCACTGCTGTGATCCTGAGGCTGTGGGGATGGCCCTGGGTGCTGTCCCTTGTCACATGCTGCCCCAGGGCCTCTGCCCTGCCCTTCTTTGGACCTACACCCTGGGTGGGAGTTGGGGCTGGGGCAGCAGATAAGAGCCCCACGTGTCCCTTGGTGTCACGGGACAG
>NW_010300810.1:0-16727 GCF_000700745.2 Antrostomus carolinensis | reverse complement strand
CAGTAAAGCTGAGCAGCCATCATGTCAGAAGCAACCATCCAAAAAACCAGCTTTACTCACAGCCTTTTAAAACATTCACAGGATTATCTAATAAGGTTTTACAGAACCCCTGTTAAAATAGCATTTGAGTTAGGTTTTTTCCATGAAAGTAATAGCTCTTGTATGGTGTTAGAGAACTAAAAAGAGAAACCTGTAAGTTTTTCATTGAAACTTAATACATAGACTTTTCATAACTATAAAACAGCTTACTTGAACAATTCTTATTTATACCTCAACTGTTTTTCCTATTAGGAAGCATTTATTCTTAAACAATTAACACATCAGGAAAAAACTTTTTACTCTGTGTTCAATGAAAAATAACTACATCGTCTTTACAAGCTTTTTTCGGTGCTTAAGTTCAATTACTATAAAATATAATATTGCATTAACTTTCAGTTACTTTATAGTAATACAGAACATCTAAAATCCATGCTCTATACTCACCTTGCCTTGCAATTAACATAAAGTAAAAGAGAAAGTCAAGAAACCCAGTCATATTGAAAAAAAAAACAAAAAATTTCCAATTTTTTTTTTCAATTGCTTCAAAGAAAAAGACACCATTTATATAGCAAAGTGCCCAGTGTGAGTATTTATAACCAAAGCCCTTTCCCTCCTGCATGCTCATTGGTCTGATTTCAACGAGCTAATCAAGCCAGGAGTGTTTAAATTCACAAGGGGAAGAACTGAGGTTTTGTTGTTTGTTGGTAGGGGTTTTTTTAATGAAAATATTGGTTTTCTGTAAAAGAAATGTGCAAGTTATTCTTTTTGGTTTTTTTTTGTTTTTGAGAGGAAGCTATGAAGTAAATATTACATTTCCTGTGAGTAAGAAATTGCTTTTTTAATGAAAATATTGGTTTTCTGTAAAAAAAATGTGCGAGTTATTCTTTTTGGGTTTTTTTTTTTTTTGAGAGGAAGCTATGAAGTAAATATATTTCCTGTGAGTAAGAAATTGTTTCATTAAAATAAAAAATAGAGAGTTTTTCTAAAAAACTTAGTTAATAGCATTAGAAGGTAAAAAGTTAAATTGTTTTCTGTGTTTTCAGTTATTTTCTAAGCAGTGTTTGTCTTTATTAAGCTTTAGCTGTTCTTTTTGGAAATTATGAGATAAAGTTTTTTCTAGTTTATACTTAGTTCAAGGTAAAGAACTGTTTATTTTTCAAGTGCTTTATTTTTATATGAAGTTTCTGAATATGAGTGTAGCTGTTGTTGGGATTATAGAGAACAAGCTTGGATTTTCTTTCCTTTTTTTAAACTCTCTTTAAGTATAGAAATATCTAATAAGCTTACTGTAGAAACTTTTTCTATTATAGTTTTTGGAACAGTTTTTCTTTTTGTGCATAGTTGATATATGGGTTAAGTATGCACCCTAAAAAAAACCCAAAGACCACACCAAAACACTAAAACACTTCAACTTGAAACAGTGTTTTTTGTTGTGATAGTGAATTAGAAAATGAGAATCTATTGTAAACTAAAGTAAGGAAGGAAAGATTGTACCTAGGTCACTATTAGGGTGCTGAGATGTTTCTCTGCAGATTACTTTCTACTCATTTCTTTAATGAATTAAGCAGCTTTTGGGGTTGCAGTGGTCAGGGGTGGAGTAAAACTTCATGTGATTATAGGTTGGGAATTTGGAGAGGAGCAGCTATTGGTTCTGTTTGCCCAGAGCTAGATTTCAATCTGCCCCATGGGTTGTCTAGGTGAGTGGTTATCTGTGTAATAACTGCTTGTGCTGGCACCTTTGTTTCAAACAAGCTCTCAAGCTGTATGGCTTCTTTGGCGAGGAGCACAGCCTGTGAGCTGGATTAGATGGGTTTGGGAAAAGCACTTCTCTACTGGACTGCAACAACTGGAAAAGAAGAAAAATGCAGCTCACCTCGCTGCAGTCAGCCCCCATTTTTTTAATCCCATTAAGAGCTGTAGAGTGTAAATAGACTTTTCAGAATGTTTGGGAGGTTTTACTTCAGTTCATATGGTGCTTTTGATGGTTCACTTCTCATTTAAATACTCTGTAAATTCCTGGCCTTCAGTTGTTCCAGTGAGTTTGTCTTCCTGGACTTAATTCTTGCTGTGACAATGCTTATGCAAGTGTCCTTGTAGATGAACTGGATGCTGAGTTTAATAGTACTATAGATGCGAGTTGGGAGGGGAGAGGAAATATATGCTAGAAAATAATAATAACGAGATGCACCTTTCTTCCCCATTCTGAGACTGTCCTTTGGTTGTTGTTCCAGGGAGGAGGGAATTGCAATATTGATGAAAAAATCCTTATGAGTTTGCTCGACACCAGCTGTGAAAGGGAGGCCACTGTTCCTTCACCTTTCCATGCTGTGAAATTCAACAATGTGGAAGCAGAGCAGACAAAAGAGCCAGGAGATTTCACCTTCCCAATTAGCTGTCAAGATTTCTCTTCACCTGAGAAGCCTGCCCTGCCAGGTTAAGGTAAGAGCCCACATTTACATTTCCTGAAGTCTAATTGGAGTAGATGGCGTTTATTTAAGTTATTATAGGGTATTATTTAGGGCTCAACCATACAGTCTTTCTGCTGGTCAGACTGTAGAGGCTTCTCAGCAGTTTTGCTTATATGCAAAGTCAGTGAGATCAGCAGAAAAATGTGGTTGAATACTGTGTAAGCTTTGGATTAGGTAAAGGACATGATGTCTGACCCATCTCAAGATGTGGTTTGTTAGATGAGTTGGAGCTTCAAGAGGTCTTCAGTCCCTAGTGTATGTGTGGCACTGATGTAAGGGAGCAGGGTGACTGGTGGAGGTGTCAGCAGGGAGAAGCAGCTGAGGCACAGCACAGTCCCTACCTTTCCCATTACTTGCTTTTCTTGCTGTGTCTTCTTTTAATCTTTGAATATATAATCAAAGGCCATGTATGGTTGAGGTCAAAAATGGAGGAGGATTTTAGGGAAAATATTTGCTGGGGAGGACTTTAGTTAAGAGGTTGAAGTTGGGCCAGTTCTGCCTTAACTGAAAGTTAATTTTGAAGTAGAATAACATTTATTCAGCCTGTGGCTCCCAAAGTATGAACCTCACAGACTTCCCTCCCAGGTTCTCCCAAAAAAGTTTTTTTAAAAAAAAAAAAGAAAAAGAAAAAAGAAGGTCAGATGACTTGAGGATAGTGATTCCCAGAAGTAGCCTTTAATAGTGTTTGCCTTTAGGGAGATTAGAAAAACATACTAGTCAGACATTCTCATCAGCCATCACCTTTATATTGTATAGTTCTAGGGTGCAAGATCATCCTTGGTAGACCCTTCAGAGGTGGGAATTCAGATGCTGGGACAGTGTCTGTATTGTCTGTGGCTTGAGGTACAAATGCTGCCATGATGTAAGAACACTGCAATAGTGGTTATCTCAAGTCCCTTCCCAAACAAAGTGGGATAAGATCAGGTATGCAGCTTGGTATCTTGATCCAAAAATGTGGAGAAAACAGAAAGCAGACAAACCAGCAATCAGCAGCCTTGGGAATGATGCAAAGAATGATCTGAAAGGGTACTGTGAATGTAAAAAAAGTGGTATTGTTCTTTTGTGACACAGTCATGAGAAAGATGTTTATGATGAGAATGTCTCTGGGCACTGAGTTGTGCCTGACAGCCACAAACAGGTGTTGTCCAAGCCTGTGTTCTCTAAGCTGGTTCAGAGAGGCTTGTTCATGTGCCTAATGGCACCTGTATGTGGACAATAAATAGCTCTAGAAGGCAAAAAAGCACAAATCAAGATTTAGTTGAAGTAACAGTTGTAAATCTAGTTCCTTGAATGCTCTTGGTATCATACGTGCCCAAAAAGGATTCGTATGCTGTAAGCAAGTTAATTGGTGTTCCAGAAGGTTTTAGGATGTTTTATGTTAGTTTTTTTTTACTGTAATACCTGTCTTGACAGAGGTGCTGGTTTCAGCTCTGGTACACAGTGTTATTAACAATATTTTGCAGAGCAGGCAGGTAATTTTTCTGCTGCTGGGTTTATTTATAAGCAGGTTTATTTTCTTTGTGATTTAAAATTATATATATATCCTTCACCTTCACACTTAATACATGGACAAAAGGGAAGATGTTTGTGCTCTAGAGGGCAGCCCTTCCAAAGGTAAAACTGAGGAGTTGTGTGTGAATGGAATCATGACACATGCAAAAGGCTAGTGGGACAAATGACAAGCCCTTTGCATGTCACTTGGGGTATTGTATGACAAAAATGCTGTCTGCAAGACAAAGGATTAAGCTTTGCAGGGAGGATGCCTGGCAACAGCTGAGCTCAGAAGAACACAAAGGCAAAGGCTGCCACTAAAAACCGTAGCCTGTTATTTATTCCTATGGCAAAAACAGCTAATAAAGACAGCTGAAGCCTTTCCAGTGCAGGAACTGGGCTGTCCCATAGCCCTTTGGCCTGCTTGGGAGTTAAACTGCAGCTCTACCTGGTTGGTGATGGTCATAAGCTGCTTGCTTTGCTGAATTCCCTGCTGTGAAACAATGTCTTTGAGCTCAAGGATTTGTTTTGCTCAGCTTTGATATGTTCTATAGTTTCTGCTGATAATAAAACTTTTTGGTCAAACTGGAAACAGAATTATGAGGATAAATTTCCATGCTTTAAAAAGGACTTGTAAAAAAAAAAAAAGAGTAAGAAATCTCTCTTAAACTAAACATTGCATAAGCAACAAAACAGTGTTTAGGCCAGGAGGGCAGACCTGGGAAGAATTAAGTCTAGAAGTAGTTTGTGAGGAGATGAAATAGAAAGGTATTCCTACAAATCTGAGACAAAATTAATTTAGCTTAAATGCACTAAGACAAACTATTCAAGAAACATTAAATGCAGCTAAAGAACCAATCTGATCTGTCAAGAAGATGGAGCTGGTAGGAGAGTATTGCAAGCACAAGTGGGAAGCCTTGTCCCCACCATAGTCACTTAGAGAATGAAACAGAAGAGGTCACACCAAGGGAGGTGTTCTTACCTCCACATCAGGACTCACCTAGGACCTGGCCACTGAAATACTCAGAGCTGTGTCAGGACATGGCAGATGTCTCTTTACCTCCCTTTGCTTTTTATATTTCCTTGAACTGACTATTGTTTTGCAAGAAGGAGGGGGGGAAAAGTATATTTTTCTGAATTTGTTTTCCATAACTCCGATGTAACATTAGAACAATTTATGTCTCAGTCCTCTTTACTCTTTTGCTGTTAAAGTTCAGCCCCCCTAGATTGTTTTTCCTTTAGGATTGACATCTTGTGTATATGAATGACTAGCCCCTGACACACCTGCCTTAAAGGCCTTTTTTTCAGTGGTAAGGTAAAATTGTGATCTGCAGACTGCAGTTTCTAGAGTGATTTAGGCAATGTTTGGATTTTTAAACCCTGATGCTGCACTGACAGGGCCTTGAAGCAGCTCAGTGATGCGGAGCTGATCCTAAAATCCCAAATCAGTTCAGCCTCAATCTGTCACAGTTTCTGCAAGCGCATCAGAATATTTCTATCCCAGTATTTCAGGAGGCTTTGCTTGTAAGTACCAGAAGTTATTTAGGGAGAGCTTCTTACTTAACTGTGAAGGAGGAAAGAATATGATTATAGACTTGGCTTTTTCTCATGAGTTCTTCTTGAGCTGGAATGTAACACAGACTGCTGCAGAAAAAACTTTATTTAATGTTTCACTAACAAAGCTACAATTACAGAAATAAGGGGTTTTTTTGCTGTTTTGTTATTCCAATTATCTATGAAGCCGGATAAAGACTTTACAGAACAGCCTAAGGCTTTACAATCAACTTGTGACAACAGTGAGAAACATACCAGCCATCCCAAATGTAACACTGGACACCTTATGCACTCATATACATGATGTGTATGGCCTATACCAAGTGTAATGCATTCGAGTGTAAGGTGCAATGCAGCATCAGCCCCTTTAGTTGGTGAGAGTTATTTGTATGAAGAAAAAAGACTATTGTTGTGAAAAAAAGGAATGAATCCTTAACTAGGGTCCTGCTCTAGCAATTGAGTCAGTTTGATAGAATTTCTTGAAGCTTTAAATGCAAAATGAGGAATAAGAGAAGAAATCTGAGTCAACTTGGGCTTTTTTTTTCCCCACTAATTGAACTGGGAGCAGAGTTGGAAGAAGGCAGCAATATCGGTAAATAAGCATGGAAAGTGAAATACCTTATGTGTCCTAGAAGAGTTTACTATTCCTGGTACAGCTGAGGTCCTGGCAACTATGTAAAACATTTCAGGGCAGCAACATCTTTTGATCTTCTCTGAATGTATGTGAAAACTAAAAGCTTTCAATTGCCAAAGTGCTAGAAGGGGATAGAATGCCCAGTTGTAAAGTAACTTGAAAATCTGAGTTCTCAGTCTCATCCCTCATCTTTTTCTCTCCAATATGATTGTACAACAGCAGAATTTGTGCCATTATTAGAAGGCTAATTTAATCACAGGGTCTCGTATAAAGGTTGTGCAGAGGTTTGCTTTAGATTGCTCGGGGACAGAAGCACACAGATATTCCTGCTAATGTCCATGGCAGCCTTGCTCTGATGGAACACTGCCAAAAATACAGGTTCCCATGTGTTGTCAATTGGTGTTGTTCCCTTGACTTGAAGGGATTTACTGGTTTACATCTGCTGAGGATCTGGTCTGTATGGTGATAAGGTCTGAGACATGTAATAATGGCATTGCAGATATGTGCTGGGGATATGGAACAGAGTCTGTGACAAGCAGCAGCTGCTTTTGGGAGATGGCACTAGTCTGATGTTAAAAACAATATGAAGAGGCAAGTTGGCATTACTCTGGGAGCTGATATTTTGGACACTGTTGTCCAGGTGCTACACATGTATTTTTGGTAGGAATACTGAATGTGACCAGTCATTAGTACAGCAGTGATTGGTTGAGCTAATCAGCGTAGCAGGATGCCGGGGTCAGAACTGCTTGAACCTTTTTTGTCTCCCCCTGGTAGAGGAATGGGAAGGTTGTGGTGTAGCACTTGTCCCTGTTGTAAGTATAGCAGGTTTCAGGTTCATTGCAGGAGTTGCTCTGCTGGGCTTGGTATATCTCACCACCCAGCTCAATTTCTACAGGATCACATTTTTTGCAGCTGGAAGAGATGGAGAATAGAACAAGTGTTAAAAGTGGTGAGGAAATGATGCACTTGATGAGACCCAAATCTTCCTTGCTGGCCAGCAGATGTGGCTAGGAGAGTGCTGTGGCCTGTCTAGGTTTTACACAGGAGCTCCCAGCTGGAAGCTTTTAGTGTTGTCAAACTGCTGTTGGCAAGACTAGTTCCTAAAAGGGAGGGTTAAACAGGCAACGTGTAATTTGCTGATATTTAAGACACTTGAGATAAACAGTGATCAGAACGAAATATTCCTTGTAAATGTGAGACTTTCTATGTGAATTAATCATGGAGATGACAATTTCTTGGCTTGTAACAGAACACTGAAGCTAGGCTTTGTGAGGAAAGCTTTTCTCTGTGACCCCGCCTCACCTTCTCTACTGGCCTTCAAGCATGTTCTTGAACTGCTGTGGGCAATGCTGCAGGGGAGGTTAAGTCTTCAAAAATGGACTTGGTACATGAAATTACTTACAGTTCAGCCATGCGGTAGACAAAAGTGGTTCTGAGTGGGGACGTGGGGTCAGAGATGTTCTCTCGAGCCTTCAGGGGGACTCTGCAAAGGAGGGAAGAGAACAGGCTTCAGGAAAACTGCTTATTAAAGGAGAAACTACTCTGCTGTGAACAATTCTCAACTCTAGTCTTGTTCTTCAGGTTATTTCCATTCTGACACTTCTCCATAGCAAAGCCCAGGAAAGGCAGATCTTGGCCCTTCTGTGCCCTCAAAGGCAACAGCCTTTCCCAAGAGGACTGCAGCAATTTCCAACAGAGCTGCTTTCAAGGTGACAGTGCTGATAATATTTTTTTTAAACTCTGAGCTGGCAGATGCCCAAGAGACTTGCAGGACATACAGATGTTTAATTAGTGTTTTTCCTGTTGTGAGCTCTACCAGAACTGCTGCAGCTCTGGGCCTGAACTTGATCCATGTTTCCGAGAGACACACACACACTTCTGTGTGAATAAAGAGGACAAAATCCTACTCTTGATCTGAGATCTGCCTCATAGTATTAACCTTTTCTGATAATTCAGGCACTGAAGGGCTTTCCCAGCCTGTAAACTAGCAGGCTTGCTATCAGATTGGTAAATGAGTCCAGTGTCACAGGCCACATCTGGTTTCAGCTGAGATCAGCTGTAGAAATGTTACACTCCACTTCCCCAGCTTATTTGGTAAAGTTACTACTGCACAGCTTAAAACATGGAGACGCTTTCTGTATCTGAAGGGACAAATACCAGATAGCTTCGTGTGATCTAGAAAAGCATGAAGCAAAAGGAAATATTCCAGGATACCATAGAAAGCAGCCCGTGGAAAAAACAGTTCACTTAATCAAAGCTAAGACATGGGGGAGAAGGCAAAGGAAAGGGAACTCGGCAATACTTCATCTCCTGCTCCACATCTCCACATAATACTTGTCTGCCACTTACATGATGCGTATGTTTCTCTCCAGGATTTTTTCATCAGGATTTTCTTTGGAGGGGACAAACTTTGAGGTCACTGTTACACACTGGCACTTGTTATTGACCAGCACATACTCCTCGTCCTCAGAGTCCTGTCGATAACCTGCAAACACACGATCCAAAACAAAAACCTTAAAATCTGCTTTAGCAGAGAGCCAAGTGATGAGGATGCCAGAAACACACCATTATGGCATCTGAAATGATCAATATCTATGTTGCAACGGGTACAAATAAGCCTCTTGGCAAAAATGAGTTCAGCTGCCTTTCCTGCTCAGCCTACAGTATTCTCCTGTGAGTGGAGGTGATGGGACTGGGAAGGAGAAAACCTTGAACTCAGGCACTGTGTGGCTGCTGAGAGGCAAACATGCAGGGATTGCTCAGGAAATGGGAAGCAAGGCACCTCGCAAGCCTCGAGCTGCAGCTGGCAGCTGAAGTGCTGTTTTTACCCTCATGGGGGAGGTTACCCAATTCCTCTGTCATGCACCAGGACTATTCCAGCAGTCCAAACCCTAGGTTGGATCTGGCCTCTAAATAAAAGCCTCTGACCTTGCCAATGTGGCAGATAAGTCAGTTTTCTTTGAGTGACATGTTATCCTTCAGGTCCCTGAGGGAACAGATGCTGAAAAGCACTACAGGACCCAGCAAGAAGGCAGCCTGCTGACCTGGCAGTGAAAGGCAAGTGGCCCTTATGATGCTTGTGGTTTGCAGGGAGAACTCTAGTCCTGATTTTCCTACTCAGAGAAGAACCAGCTTGGGTATGTCTCCTGCACTCTTAGCATGCTATTCAATAAGAAACTCAGTCAAAACAGGGGAAAACATTCCATCTGTCAGCCAGAGGCTTTTTGAATCTTCTTGGTGGCACGCAATGCTTTGTTCCTGTGCAGGGAGATGGATTTGAAATAGCTTGTGCTTTGCTAGTTGGTTTTCCCTGACCCAGAGCCTCTGATCTCTACACCCATAATAAGCCAGCCTTGCTGTTATATGCACCCACAGTCCTAGATATGCATATATGTGCTCTTAAGTGGTTGTTTTTACATCCCTCTACATTTCTAAATGCTGCAAAAATCAAGTCCACAGCCATTACTTTGCAGCACCACTCCTCCTACAGCATCTTCAGCCTGCTTAGAAGTACCAAAACCAGTGATTTTTGTAAGATGGCAGTAGTTAATATGATACTCAGATAGATCTCAGTTCTGGGGACGTGCCTCCTGTGCTCGTCCTTGGGTTTAACCATGGAGAGAAAGAAGAAAGATGCTGAAAGCGTCTGTGTTCATCATGTCTGTGGAGGATTTCAGAGTCACTTTGACTTAAAAGCTTTAGTCTTCTTAGCTGAATTTCTTTGAGTTACCAAAGTGTGGCTCAGTAAGGAAGTAGACACAAGCTGTGTAAGCGCATGTCCTTTTTCTTAATCTCCATGTCCAAAGCTGCTGTGCTTCATGAACAACAGACCCTGTTGCTGAAGGGTGAAAGGGACAGCTCAAAGCCTGTGGGAGCAACAGCAAAGCTGGGATCCAGGAGCAGCACATGGACTCGGAGTTGGACTACAAGTTTTCTGATCGTCAGCACCCTGTTGCTGAAGGGTGAAAGGGACAGCTCTCGAAGCCTGTGGGAGCAAGAGCAAAGCTGGCATCCATGAGCAGCACATGGACTCCAAGTTGGACTACAAGTTTTCTGATGGTCAGTCACTGTTGGCAGCAGCTTAACCATCCCATGAAGCTGTCTGCAAGACCAAACAAGGACAGGTTCTCTGCAGTGGTGACTAGCTGAGCCCACAGGTATCTAGTCCAGACAATGTAATGCAAACAGCATTCCAAGTTTTCTACCTAAGGCTTCTTAGAGCTTCCTTCCTGCCCCTACAATACGCTGATCTCATCTGCTTCCATTCCACTGGCTTGTTTTCCAAGATCCTTACAGGCCCCCTAATTGTGAAAAAGGCACCTAAACTGTGTAAAACGATGCTCAGAGTGACCCTACAATGCACCTGCTGGTTACAGATGCTGTTGTGGTGCTGACTGACAGTGAATACCTTCAGAAGAAGATTAACTGTGCAGTTTGTCGATTGGAAAGGGAATGACTTTGCTTTGGGAGGTGGTGCAAGCCACTGCAGGCATGCAGATGTACTTTCTTCTGCTCTCGTGGTTTTCTTTATCCCTCTACAGCATGTCCCACTATAGCCTGTGCCCGCTGAGCCCTTAAGAGCAAGGGCTGGCTTTTGGCATTTCTCTGTACAACTGGCCAGCTGTACAAATGCCACTGCAGAATGTGCAGGTAGGAGTGAAAGTCCAGTCCTAGTTCTGACTGCAGTGTGCTCCACCAAGGCAGAAATACATAATCCTGTCTGACACACAGAGATGGTTATGTGGAGTTTAATGGTTCTTGTCTCTTTGTGCCCTGTGTTCCAATCCCTGTTGCTCTGCATGCTGCTTCTTTGCCAACTCATCACTCAACGTGGACATTCCCCCTGAAGCAGAAGCTTACTAGAAAAGCCTCTTGAGTGTCTGCCTCCTCCAGTCTTGGCCTTTCTTTTGTCTTCTAGAAAGTCTCTGGCTTCTTGTCCTTTACGTACATCTTCCTCTGGTGTCTGCCACTCCATTCTATGTAATGTCTGCAATTCTATTTAAGCCCTTCATCTAAAGCCCATATTCATGTCAGATCCCATTGGCTCTGTGAGTTGTCCCAAAACCTTTGGGAGCAGTTTTTAATTCATCTTATAAAATTATATTAATATACTGTTATGAATACGCAGGAGGTTTTTGACTGTACTCTAAAATTATTGTCCTGATTTAATTCCTTGTGTAGTAATCTTGGTGTCTGTAAGCATAAAAGTTACAGGTACTCCATTTTCTTTTAAAATAAAATTAAAAAGCTGCAAAAAAAAATCAGTTTTATCAGCAATACTTCCATGTATCACCACATAAAGTCCCTTTGAGGAAAAAAGTTAAATACAAAACTTTACTAGTGTCTTCCTAAATGTCTGCAGGTTGGATTTTCTTGTGCACTATATACTCCAATACAGCGTTCCCTCCCTCCTCAACACTCATGTTGGAGATTATTGTGACAAAATTGTTCCTCTTTCAATATTGGGTTGTCCTGTAATATACTGTGAAGCCCAACAGAATCCAGCTGCAGCACAGGGAAGAAGCAAATGCATTCTGAAACTATCTGTTCAAAGTCTGCTGCAGGTGCAAGCAGCTGCTACTTGAATAAAGTAGGAAGAGGATCATTTAGCCCAAAAGTACTTTAATTTCAACATAATTAGTAAAAACAGCACTCTTGCCATATGACAGGATTACCAGGAAGATTTTAGAAGCCTTTTAATCTAGCAGGTAACAGTCTTGCAAGCTTCCTAGCACTGCAGAAAAGCAAGCATGCATGTTTGCATTTTGTTGCTTCAGATACCCGATCAAAAATGTCTAATCATGAAGTCTTAAATTTGCAGCCAGTCATCACTTTTTTTTAGGCTCAAGGCAGCATTAAAAGTACACAGCCCTGTGGTGCAGAAAGACACTGAGATGTCCAAGCACCACTGAAGCGTGACTGCTTGAGCAGGCTTTCAGGTTTGATTTTTGACTCTTAGAAATATTAATGGCAGATCACACAACTCCTCACTTATATCTTAAGCAGTTTAACATGCTCTTCATTTTTCACCTACCTGCCACAAGGACAAACCCCAAGGAGATGGCCAAGGCTGCGCACAGCACCCAGGAGCTCTTCATCTTGCCTTCCCTTCTTTTGAAG
This sequence comes from Antrostomus carolinensis, assembly GCF_000700745.2. Lineage (NCBI taxonomy): Eukaryota > Metazoa > Chordata > Aves > Caprimulgiformes > Caprimulgidae > Antrostomus > Antrostomus carolinensis. The sequence continues at coordinate 4,421 of NW_010300810.1, read as the reverse complement.
AAAGCGAGTGGAGAGCCTGTGTCTGCCTATAAGGGTGTGTGCAAATGATACAGCTCTGTTTCCTAAAATAAACAGCTCAGCTAGTTAGCACTGACACTGTGGAAAATGTGGCTGGGGACTGAAACCAGGCATGTTTGATGCACAAAGACCTCGGGCTCTCAAAGGTGAAGGGGGGCAGGGGGTTGCAGTATTACTGTGCATTTTTATTCTGTTCATCACTAACAAGGAACAAAGCTGCTGAGTGCAAGGGCGTGCAAAACCACTCTGGTCCTTAGGGAATATCTTGCCATCAGGGCCAGTGGCACTCTTCTTACCTGGGAGTGAGGTAAGAAAGTGTCCAGATAGCCAAGGGGCCATAGCTCTGGTTGCCAGTTTTGAGAAATCAGGTTAAAGATCACTTGACTCATATTATAACAATACTTCAGGCTTCAAGATCAGAATCCTCTTTGCACCAGATTCTGTGGAAACCTATATGAAGGGCTTGACCTGCCCCCAAAGAGCTTGCAGTCAAAGCAGACAAGAGGGAAGAGGGGAGGGGTACAAGAGGTTAAGCAGCAGCAGGTCTGTGGCAAAGCTGACCTCTTTCTCCAGCTCTGCCCACTCTATTGAGGAGTTTCTTCCCTTAAAAATGGAAAATGGATTCCATGGGATTCAGGGTTTATGAAAGGTTCTGAGTTGGGTTCCAGGCAACTTCTCTGAGGTATTGGGCAAGCAGCCTTTTCCTGAAGGACAGGAGTACTGGAGAGGACCTGAGATTTGTTTGTCCCAGATTTGGGATCACCTGCATAGCTCTGAAGAACAAATACTGCAATGTAACCTGCGATGAGCAGAGCTGTCTCTGAAGCATTTGTCTGTGTCTTGTGCAGAAAAAGACACTTTAGAAGGGAAGCCCACTCCTAGCAAGGTTCTCCAAATACCTACATCAGGGACAAAAGGGGAGGCAGAGCAAGGTATGATGCTGGCAGGCCCACTCTTAGCCAAGGTTATTGCATCAGTGTTTCCTGAATTTCTCTGACCTGCAATATGTTTCTCTCAATTCACGTGAGCAGCACATGGTAAATTTCCCTGTGTTCTCCAGCTTTTCTTTAGATAGCAGAGCAGCAGCCCTGTGACCAGTGACAGCCTGTGCCACCCTTGGCTCCCTGGGGTGGCTCTTGCCTCGCTCTCAAGAGGCTGAAGTCATTAGGCAATGCTGCCAGGCATCCCCATTCCTGAAAGGGCAGCCTGTCACCTTACAGCCTCTCTTCCCTTTCTTCAGACCTTGCTGGCTGCATCCCCAACCCTAGGGCTGTTCAAAGACCCCAGAGTCTGTGTCCTGAGCTTTTTCTCCCAGCGCACACATCTCATCTGGCAGTTGCATGATGCAATGAGCTTTTGTGTTGCATCAGCAGCACTCACATACAAGGTTTCCCCTGGGAGGTGGGGGGGGATGATGGGTGCCTCCAGGATTCAAACCCTGCTAGGGCATCAAGTTATGTCATAATTCTTCTTTACTGACCTTGTTTTCTCCCTGGGGCTCCATCTTTAGGAGGGCAAAATTGATTTTTTTGTTCCTTTTTCTCCTCTCTGGAAAGTATTGCCAAGAGTTTTATGTGGAGCTCTCTTCTGAAGCAGCAGCAAGATATTCCCTGTGCCCCCATCTTTTGCAGAAGGTTAAAAATAAACCTGGCTAACCATGGGGTGGTAGCGGTGTCTATCTAAAGCACTATTTGTTTCAGGCACCTTTTTATAACAAAGTAGGAGGTTTTTTATTATTATCCTTTTTAGAAATATACAGAAAGGAAGGATGCAGGCAGCAGAATAAAGTATGTGTAAAAGAGGCTGGTTCTGGTCTGTTTTGCCAAACTGCACTGATAGAAATATGTGACTGGTGAAATCTAAGCAGAGGCATCCAAGGGTATTTTCAAACCCGAAGGGAGAGACTGAGCAGGATTATATTCTGGGTGATTCTGTAGATTTTGGTGGTTTCCCTGACTGCTGGTGCTCAGCGCATCTGAATTTCGGTTGCTAAATCTGCAGGTCTGCATACAGTCCCTCTGGTCTGTATATGATGCTGTGAGAGCTATTCTTAGTTCCATTCAGCCACCTGCGTGTCTCTGGGGATTTCTGTCTAGATTAAAGCTCTTTAGAGGAAGATTTGTTTTATGGACTGTTATTTTTATGGATTATCCCTTTTTTTACTGTGTGACACTTTCTATTACCAGAAAATTATCTGGGGAAGCAGGCGTTAAAGAACTGTGGCAGTCTGGCAAGGGGCTGGCAAAACATCATGCCATATTTAAATTCTGGGTTGAGTGGGGAGTGAGACTCCCAACCTCAGTGCGAGGCAGAGGGTAGTGGAGGAATAATTGAGAATTTGATAAGAAATGGGAACTAGTCTTGTCGTCTCAGTCTCCTTCACTTGTCCTGGACATGCTGAATTAGGATTTTCCAGGTGAGAAGCTAAGCACGTGCCCAGATGAAGTGAAGCAAAATACTGTGTCTTCGTGTGTCCTTGCTAGGTTGGGTGAGGAATGGAGAGGACAGCTGTACCAGGGCACGGGGTACCTTCAGGTAACACACCACCACTACCAGTCTGCCCTGTGGCTTTCTTTTCTCCTCATTCTCACTCAGGAGCGAAGAAAATGGTGAATTAAAAGAGACCAATTATCATATTTGTAGCAGTGATTCCCCTGATGCTTACAGCAAACCAGTGTGGTTTGGGTTGAGCAGTTCCTGATAACTGGATGACCTCACTTACATGGGAGGTCATCTCCAGCTTGCCCAGAAGTGGATGACATTTTCAGCAAGTCCTGGAGGAGTTTGAAATGTCTGTAGATGCTATGTCTTTTCTGCTCTTGGAAATTAACCTTGGAGTGAGAGACATGTCAATTCCATTGAAGTTCCTGAGAGTCCAAGGGGAAGTTTATGTGTTGTTAAGGCTCTGAATTTTGAAAGGGCAGACTTTGAAAAATGAGGCTGCTCTATTGTGAGGGCAGTTAGACAGAAAATGTCCGGGACACATTGAAAGCCTGGGTTTCTGCAGGTCACATTTGCCAAGTTATCTGGAATTTTAACTGTGCAGAAACTGACTGCAGATGGGCTCCACACAAAACACGGTATGATAAAGCAGCGAGGTTACCAAGTGTGATGGGCAGAGATGGCTGGTTTTTAATGGCCAGCTGGTATAAAGTGAGAACTTCCTCCGAGGTGCAGCTAACAAATGAAGTAAGTGCTATGTGTCACTTATTAAAACCTAGTGATTCTGTTTGCTCTCTCATTCAGGCCTGCACCCAGGGGAGGTGATATCTGGAAATTGGCACAGCCGGATTGGGAAAGGTGTCTTAATCTGAGGCAAAACCGACCTTTGGTGCAAGAGCATCTACAGAAAATTTTGACCTGGAAGGGACTGCGGAGAAGCTAAGTGTGTCAGAAAAAAGGCTCGTAAGTGAGACTTGTCTGCCATCAGATCTACCAGACTCCAAATGAATCACCAAAAAGTGAGTGAAGTTGTGCACGAGCACATCTGCTCTGTTTCAGTTAACTTGAATTTTGCTTGACGTGTCTTTTTCCACAAGAAGGTGGGCAGGAGTACTTATAAATAAAACTGCACCTGTTCTGTGGTGAGAAAAAAACCCACCTGCACTTGCTCTACACACAGCTCCTCTTGCTGGGATATGTGGCTGCTTAATTAAGAAGGCTCTGGGTTTCTGAGCTCAGACTAAACTTGGATTCAAGGAGCAGAGAGGACAGGGAAGAAGCAGCAGCAGCCCAGCTTTGCAGCCTGCCTTCTCCTTACAGCCTGATGGCTGATCTGCAGCCTGTAGGAACCAGCCTGGTTCCTGCTAGGAGATGCCTGTGTCCTGGTCAAGATGCAGTGTGGTGAAAGGAGGGACTTGGGAGAGTTAGTAGATGTACCTCAGATGTGTCCATGGAGGTTTTTAATCTTTCATTTTATCTCTGAAACTTTGGTCTGGTTGTAGGGAACTGAGTAATGAGAAGTTTCGGTTAAGAAGGGGACAGATGGCAGATGTGCTTTCTATCCCCCCCCGTCGCTGTAAGATTACTGTACAGACAGCAGCTGTGTCTGTGCTTTCAGGGGAAGAAAAACCCCTGAGGAGTAAAAATCATCAAATGGTTTGGGTTGGAAGGGACCTTGAAGATCATCCAGTCCCTCCCCAGCTTTCAGGTACTGGGAGGCTGCTAGAAGGTGTCCCCAAAGCCTTTTGTTCTCCAGGCTGAACAGCCCTACCTCTCCGGAGCACCCAGGGGTTCTCTTTTCTCTCCGGGTGCCACTATTCATTGCTGGTATGTGCCAGGGCTGTAAAGAGCCCTGGCTCCGTGGCTGTCCGTGCCACTGGACCCTGCGTTACCCCATGGGAAAGGGAACGGGAGCAGTAACCTGCGGGAGCCCCCGCGCTGCAGTGGCGGCATCTGGCCCG
>NW_010300809.1:3082-4286 GCF_000700745.2 Antrostomus carolinensis | reverse complement strand
CCTGCTGACCTCCCTCTGCCTTCTCTTGCAGGACTGGCAGGCTTTGCCCGGCTCTGTGCTGGTGACCAGTATGAGGTTGGTGGGACTCTACGGGTTGGGATCTGCTCTTCTCCTGCCCTATGGTCCTTGGGGTGCCTGGGGGGTGTAGCTGGGCGCTGGCATGGAGGGCATGTTGCAGGGTGGTGGTGGGCGGCACAGGTCCCTGGCCATGCCCTGGGGACACAGAGAGCACCCCCCACCCCGTATCTCCCCCGCCTCTCCATCCCCAGATCTTCATGAAGTACGGACGGCAGCGGTGGAAGCTGCGAGGGCGCATCGAGGTGAACAGCAAGCAGGTGTGGGACAGCGAGGAAATGGTTTTCTTGCCCCTCGTCACCGAGTTCCTCTCCATCAAGGTAGAGTGCAGACAGGGACAGGGACGGTGTGGGCTACCACCCTGCATGCCAGCAGGGCTCCCCTCCAGGACCTCACCTTCACTGGGGTGGGAGGAGGCTGGCTGGTGGTGGTGGCATCCTGGCAACAGCACGGCACACAGCATGGATGCACACAGCATCCGTGAAGTCCTTGGCTTCTTCTTATCCTCTCCTCCCTCTCCTTGGCCAGGTGACGGAACTAAAGAGCCTGGCCAACCATGTTGTGGTTGGCAACGTGTCCTGTGAGACCAAGGACCTCTTTGCAGCTCTGCCTCAGGTAGTGGCTGTGGATATCAACGACTTGGGCACCCTCAAACTCAGCCTGGAGGTGACCTGGAAGTGAGTATCTCAGCAGATGTTGCTGGTACCACATGGCAGGGCTGGGGATGCCTGGCATGGTGTGGCAAGAGTGGCCTGTCCCTGGCTCTGTCCCATCCCAAAACTGGGCTGCAATTATGGAAAAGCAGAGCTGGACTTGATGAGGTCCTGATGTCCTGCTCGCTGCAGAGCAAAGTTGAGACTCCCCTGGGCTGGCAAGCACCCCTCACCTCCCTGCTCTCCTCCCCAGCCCCTTCGACAAGGATGACCAGCCCTCTGCAGCCAGCACCGTCAACAAGGCCTCCACGGTGAACAAGAGGTTCTCCACCTACAACCAGAGCCCACCTGACACGCCATCCCTGCGGGAACAGGCTTTCTATGTAAGTGTGGCACCAGGCAGGGCTACCCAGGAGAGGTGGCCCATGGAGGGGTCCACGCAGGGACATCCCAGAGGGTGGCACAGCTCGGGCACA
>NW_010300809.1:2684-2956 GCF_000700745.2 Antrostomus carolinensis | reverse complement strand
CGCTCTTCGAGAAGCTGTCTCAGAGCTGCTCCTGCAGCGATGTCTCCTCGGCCGAGCTCGGGAGATGGCCGCAGCAGGGCCACGTAAGTGCGAGGGCTGGAGCTGGCCAGTAGATTAGTCCATCAGTGTAGCCACCCCGCAGTAGCCGTAGCCGCTCCTTGTCTCCTACTTGGTAGCCCTCGCTGATGCCCAGAGACCTGATCCTGCCAGGCCAGGGTCTGGCTGGCTCCAGGGACACAGTCCCCAAGGTGGGGCAGCCTGGGCGGCCAGGG
>NW_010300809.1:2300-2604 GCF_000700745.2 Antrostomus carolinensis | reverse complement strand
GCTGCACTGTGCCATTGGCCTGGTGCTGGTGTGACAGTGATGGTGTGATGCCGTCATGGTGCTGGTGTGATGCTCACATGGTGTTGGTGTGGCACTGGTTCAGTGATGGTGACCCACTGGCGTGGTGCTGGTGTGATAGTGATGGTGTGATGCCGTCATGGTGCTGGCGTGATGCTGATGTGGCATTGGTATGGCACTGGTTCAGTGATGGAGACCCAGTGGTGTGGTGCTGACATGATGGCTGGTGCTGCCCACCACAAGCTGGTGCCAGGGCTGTCGCCGTCCTTGAACCACTTGGGTCATG
>NW_010300809.1:1873-2074 GCF_000700745.2 Antrostomus carolinensis | reverse complement strand
CCCACCCTCCTGCCATGCCAGCAGAGCCAGGACAACATGGCAACCTGCTCTGGGGGTCACAGAGGGCTTGGTGCCCTCCGACTCAGCCAGGTCCTGCCCCCGGTTGAAGGGAAGGCAGCTGGAGGAGCTGGGGCAGCAGGAGGGTCCCGTCTGACACCATTTCTCCCCCTCCCCAGAACATGCTGCGGCGCCAGGAGGAGC
>NW_010300809.1:1323-1569 GCF_000700745.2 Antrostomus carolinensis | reverse complement strand
GGAGCCAGACAGAGGAGCCGGGCAGCCATAAGAAAGATGCGGTGGCCAACGGGCACGTGCCCTACTCCCGGACTCTGAGCCACATCAGCGAGGCCAGCGTGGATGCCACGATGGAAGCCAAGGCTGCGGAGGGCCCCTGGGAGCCCGTGCTCAGCCTGGAGGACACGGGGACAGGCGAGCAGGACACGGATCCCCTCCCCAGCGCCTCGGTGGCAGCTGCCGTGGCAGGGCCGGGCAGGGGGGGTG
>NW_010300809.1:0-1151 GCF_000700745.2 Antrostomus carolinensis | reverse complement strand
AGCCAGGCACTGGCACAGGGCGACTGTGGCACCGGGGTCCCCACGGCGCTGGCACAAGCCTCTGCGGAGGAGAGACCTGTCCCAGCCCCGCCACTGCCTGCCAGTGTCCCCGAGGTGCCGCGGGGGAAGGTGGTGGATTCGGGTCTGGAGGAAGCCATCGGCCTCCTGGGCTCAGCCCTGGACGACTATCGGGGGCAGTTCCCAGAGCTGCAGCCCCTGGAACGGGAGCTCAAGCGCCTGGAGGAGATGCTGCTGGTGAGGGGCTCCCAGCAGTGCCCGGGGGCGAGGGGGACAGGCCAGCCCTGATGGCAGAGCCCAGGGACAATGGGGATGGGGTCATTCCTGATGGCAGAGCCCAGGGACAATGAGGATGGGGTCATTCTGGCTTGCAGTGCCTGGGGATGATTGGGACGGAGCTGTCCTTGATGGCAGTGCCCAGGGACAGTGGGGATGATGGGGATGGGGCCATCCCTGATAGCAGAGCCCAGGGACAATGGGGTTGGGGTCATTCCTGATGGCAGAACCCAGGGATGATGGGGATGGGGCCGTCCTTGATGGCAGTGCCCAGGGACAATGGGGATGGGGTCATTCCTGATGGGAATGTGATGCCTGATGGCAGAGCCCAGGGATGACGGGGATGGGTTCATCTCTGGTGGCAGTGCCCAGGGACAATGGGGACAGAGCCATCCCTGATGGCAGAGCCCAGGGATGACGGGGATGGGTTCATCTCTGGTGGCAGTGCCCAGGGACAATGGGGACAGAGCCATCCCTGATGGCAGTGCCCAGGGATGATGGGGTTGGGGTCATTCCTGATGGTAGAGCCCAGGGATGATGGGGACAGAGCCATCTCTGTTGGCAGTGCCTGGGGACAATGGGGACAGAGCCATCCCTGATGGCAGCACCCAGGGTCCCAGGTGACAGGGCTGTCTTGGCTGGTGAGCCAGGATCCGACCCCCCCATGCCTTCCTCCACAGCAGAAGCAGGGCGTCTTCCTCAGCCGGGCCTCCAGCATCAGCCTGACGGTGGAGCACGCGCTGGAGAGCTTCAGCTTCCTCAACACCTCCGACATGGAGGACTCAGAGGGCTCCGAGGAGGAGCCTCTCCAAGATGAGAGGTGCAGAGTGGGGCTCGCAGGATGGGGCATGGGGCAG
>NW_010300808.1:393-1358 GCF_000700745.2 Antrostomus carolinensis | reverse complement strand
TGTGGGGTGGTTCTGGGGTGTCCCATGGGTCTGCGAGGTGGTTCTGGGGTGCCCCATGGAGCTGTGGGGCAGCCTTGGGGTGTCCCATGGGTCTGTAGGGTGGTTCTGGGGTGTCCCATGGCCATAGGGATGATCTGGGGTGACCAGGGGTGCCCCATAGACCTGTGAGGTGGTTCTGGGGTGTCCCATGGACCTGTGGGGTGGAGTTGGGGTGCCCCATGGCCATGGAGAAGGTGTGGGGTGACCAAGGTGCCCCATAGAGCTGTGGGGTGGGGTGACCAGGGGTGTCCCATGGGGCTGTGGGGTGACCCGGGTGTCCCATGGGGTGGCCCTGGGTGTCCCCAGAGAAGCTGTGGGGTGCCCGGGGGGGCACAACCTGTGTCCAGCAGTGCAGCTGCGGCCCTGTGGTGCCACGATGCTGTGCCAGGCTGTGCCGTGCCAGGCTGTGCCGCACCGAGCTGTGCCCTGCAGCACCACACCGTGCCGTGCCAGGCTGTGCCGTGTGGTGCTTCATGGGGCCGTGCCGTGCTGTGCCATCTGCTGTGCCACACTACACCATGCCGTGCTGTGCTGTGCCATGCCAGGCTGTGCCAGGCTGTCCTGTGCCATACCATGCCACACCAAGCTGTGCCCTGCCATGCTGTGCTATGCCATGCCGTGCCAGGCTGTGCCACACCAAGCTGTGCCATGCCAGGCTGTGCCATACCATACCATGCTGCACCGTGCTGTGCCAGGCTGTGCCGTGCTGTGCCACACTACACCATGCTAGGCTGTGCCATGCCATGCCATACTGTGCCACACCAAGCTGTGCCATGCCAGGCTGTGCCATACCATACCATGCTGCACCGTGCTGTGCCAGGCTGTGCCGTGCTGTGCCACACTACACCATGCTAGGCTGTGCCATGCCATGCCATACTGTGCCACACCAAGCTGTGCCATGCCAGGCTGTTCCATGCTGTACCATG
>NW_010300808.1:0-291 GCF_000700745.2 Antrostomus carolinensis | reverse complement strand
ACTGTGCTGTGCCATGCTGTGCCATGCCATGCTGTGCTGTGCCATGCCAGGCCATGCCAGGCCATGCCATGCCGTGCCAGGCCGTGCCACCCACCCCCCCGCAGGGTGAAGGATGTGCTGCTGAAATCCACCTGCATCCTGGAGGCCTTTGGCAACGCCCAGACCAACCGCAACAGCAACTCCAGCCGCTTCGGCAAGTACATGGACATCAGCTTCGACCTGGGCGGGGACCCCACCGGCGGCCACCTCCACACCTACCTCCTGGAGAAGGTGGGTGCTGCCGGGGGGCGA
>NW_010300807.1:0-603 GCF_000700745.2 Antrostomus carolinensis | reverse complement strand
AGATTTCAGCAAAGCGGCACCTCTGTCCGGCAGAGGTCAGGTGACCAACAGCGATAAGCCACATTCCAGCTGCAAGGCCGAGGTGAGATTAACCCTTTTATTGCTGTGAAGAGCTGAAAACCTGAGGGAAGAGAGAGAGGAGATGCTTAAAGCTGAAATTCTGTTGTGAAGCTATGATATATCAGAGTATCCTGTTGTAATTTCATGAAGATATGGGGGGTGGAGTGTTCAACTCATAAGCAAAAGCACCTGCACTGAGATAGGCAGATGCTGACGCAGCTGTAATTTCATGAGAAGTTTGGACAGAGAGATGAACCAGATGAACCAGATGAGGACTTTTGCTCCAAATGCGAAAGGAGAAAAACCTCAATTCCTAGAGATGTTCCTAGAGATAGTCTTAAAGATGAAGATAAGAAAAACCCTTTGCTCCCAGGGAAGGAGAAGGGCCTCTGTTTTTTTGTTTCTGAACGGCTCAACCTTAAAATTGTACCCCAAAAAACTTCAAGAGTGGACCCTCGAAAGCAGTTGCGGGAAAAGCTGCAAGTCGGGGGAAGGGACTCACATGCGAGCAGAGAGACTCCTCTTCCTAAATGGACTGAACAA
>NW_010300806.1:2806-3118 GCF_000700745.2 Antrostomus carolinensis | reverse complement strand
CGGGCGCCCGCCGCGTTCCCTCCACCCGGCCCCTGCGTGGCTCTGGCTGGGCACGGTGCCACCAAGGGATCCATGGGCTCCAGAGAGCATTTCCCAACCCGCTTTGATGGCAGCGGGGCTGGACCGCGGAGCTTCTACAAGCCGCCCTTTATCCAGACACAGAACTGGATTGTTTTAGGCAGCGCCTTGGGCGTGAGGAGGATGATGGAGCCCCCAGCCAGGCCTTCCTCTGCTCCCTGCGCTGCCCTCCGCCACCCGCCACCCCGAGCAAATGGAGACGTCCCCACTGCACTGGGTGAACTGGGCAGCTGG
>NW_010300806.1:0-2674 GCF_000700745.2 Antrostomus carolinensis | reverse complement strand
GTCCCAGCTCCAGGTTTGGGGACATCTTCTCCAGGGGCAGGAGGACATAAATCCCCCCCGTGTGAGGTCGGGCAGAGCTGGCCCAGCGCGGTGGAGATGCCGATGGCTTTTTGCTTGGGTGTCCCGTGGGGACAGGCAGGGCAGGGTGGCGGAGGCGCAGGGTCACACAGGAGCACGCTGCCCTGTGCCATGTGTGCCTGTCTATCTGCTGCCTCAAGCTGTCCCAGGCGAGGTGTAAATCTCCCTGTGCTTGCAAACAGCATTAGGGGATTACCTGGGCTGGGTGGGAGGGGGATTTCTCATCCCACCACCCCTCAGCACAGCATGGGGTTGACCTTGGGACTCCCGTCCCACCAGCCCATGGCATCTCCCACTGTCCTGCAATGCCCCATCCACAAAAAGGCTCCACTGCAGCGGCTGATGCTGCTGGGCTGGTGGCACCAGCCGGATGAGGCCAGGCAGTGCCCGAGCTGCCCCAAAGCTCCAGCTAATCCTGGTGTCCACAGCATCCCGGCTCCACTTTTACCTCCCAGCACCTCCTAAGACGCTTTGAGGATGATGCCCAATGTGGACTCTCCCCATCTGCTGCGGGATGTCCCCAGGAAGCAGGATGGGGACTTGCCCATCACTGGTGGGATGGGGTCTGTGCTTACCAGCCCTGGACCAGGCAGCGGGTGATGGTCCCAAGCATCAAGATGAGAAGGTGAGGAGCTGGTGTGCATCCCCGCAGCATGGAGTCCCCCAAATTCACAGAAGTTTATCCTTCCCAATTTTTCCACCAAGGTCCATCACTGCTGCCACCATCCCCATTTGTGAGGGGGGACACAAGGGGACCCCCCACCCCATCCCATTGAATGAGCTCAGGCTGCTCACACCAGGATGCCCAAGAAACCACCAGTTTTGCAGGTTTTTTAGCAGAGCCAGCGAGGGGGGGGAGGGGATGTTTTGGGCTTATCTCCAAGATAAACGTTTATGGTAGAGGAGGGCAGGAGGGGGGAGAAGAAAAGCATCATTCATCAGCATTAGGAAAAAGGAAAATCGTATTAGAGGCGGGCGCGGTGATTGCAGATAAGAGCCGCTCTCGCCAGATTGCTCCAACTTTAATACAGAGCAGGAAAGCCCTGAGCGATCAGCGCCTGGCTCCCCGCTGCGGCGGTGAAACCCTCACCTGCTTCAGGAGAACCCTTAACTTTCCTCTCCCCCCACCTCTGGAAGTGCAGCCACCACAGATGGACACAGCTGCACCCCACAGAAGGGCAGGAATATTTATGGGGTGTGTGTCCACCCACCACCACCAAACCCCCTTTTCCCATCCCATCTCCGACTCACTTTTCGTAGTCGACGTTATCCTTGTCACAGCGCGTGTCCTTGTGCTTCTCCCAGTCCTTGCCATGCTTGCAGGTGGTGAGGGAGATGATGTCCTTCCCGTTGTGGATGTGGTGCAGCGCGTTCCTGGTGCTGGAACCGATGCCGGTCAGGTACCGCTTCCCCTTGAACACCAACAAATATTTCTTTTTGGGGGGAATTGAGTCTTGATACAACCACCCCCTCTCCCCACCACGCTGTGGGTGGTCCTTGGAGAAGAGAGGGATGGAGATGTCAAAGCCAGGCCTGAAGTTCTCCGTGTAGAAGCTGGCTTTGGCCAGGATGGCCTGGCCAATGTCAAAGCCCAGGTCCTCGGTGTAATTGGGCCAAGTGCCCGAGTAGAGGTTGAAGATGAGGTGGTTACGGCCACCATTCCAGAGAGGGAAGCTGTGGATTTTCTCATCAACGTTACGGACGTATTGACCTGAGAGATGGTCACGGTCCAGCGTGTCGATGCTGAGGATGAAGAGACAGGCTTCCTGGGGGTTCGGGGTGTAGTAGCGAGAGCGCTTGATGGAGGTGAGGATTTTGCTGTAACTCTCCGAGAGCTGCTGGTCCCTCTCCTGGGGGTAGGTGAAGACTTTGAAGCCGTGTTTCTCACACCTGGAAAAGTCAAAGCAGGTTTCCATCCGGCATCTGCTGTTCTTGTAGATGCTCAATCGTGCTGCCCGCCGCTCCTGGGGTGATGGCAGCGAGGTGTCCCCATCACTCTGGAGCTCCTCGGGGTCCACGAAGTTCTTGAGGAGGGACTGATCCGTCCAGCGAGGCCAGTTCCTCTGGGCTTCAACTTTCCTTCCAGAAAAGAAAGCGAAACGGCGCAGCTGGTCTCCTCCAAAGAAGAAAAGCAGGAGCCAAGAGGCAAGGAAAGTCAGGAAAATGTATTTCTTCCTGGTCTGCATAGGTTCCCGTGCAGCCCCAGCTCCTCATCGGGCTCAGACGGGTGCCAGAGTCCGGTCGAAATGCCGATGTCCCAAACCCCAGGTGGATGGTGGGACGGCTCCCAGCCCCCAGGTATCGTCCCGTGGCCTTTGCACGGAATGAACCCCACGGTCCCCTTGCTGTCCCCTCCAACCAGGGCTGTGCTGGCTTCTCGGGACCGTCCCTCTGTCCGGCTGCGGAGCAGAGCTCGGTGCGGTGACGTCCCGCTCCCTTCCCTCCGGCGCAGCGTTTACTTCTCCGGGCCCCCGTGCCGTGACAATGACATTTCCATCACCGCTTGGCCCGGCTTCAAATCCCTGGAGAAGGGGAGAGGTCGCGCTGTCGCCGTCCTGCCGCCACCAACCGTGTCACCACCAACCGTGTCACCACA
>NW_010300805.1:0-816 GCF_000700745.2 Antrostomus carolinensis | reverse complement strand
GGATGAGCTTTAAGGTCCCTTCCAACAAAAAATCAGTCTGTGATTCTAGGATTCATAAAGATAAATAAATAAATAAATAAATATCAATTGCATTGGTATTTTTACCCTTTCACACCAAAACAGTTTGTCCCTCTTGTTAACAAAGTCAACGTCCCCTTGTACCAATGAGATTTAACAATAAATTGGAGATTCATCTTCTCAGCCGCCCCCTCGATCCGATCTCTGCTGCCCTCTCCCCATACGCACCCATCTAATTGCTGTTATTATAGCACAGCTCTAATTTGCATCTCACTGGAGGACCATCCAGCAAATTAAATCAGTGCACGCTGTCCCAACACATGGCTTGGGTTCCTGGGGCTCCATCAGGTTTGTTTATTTCCAGAGACAGAGAGAAGACAACTTAGAAAGCACTGCCTGTCCTCAGCAACAGCGTCGCTCCCAGGAAACAAATCCCTTCCAGAGACTCATTTTAGCAAAACAAGAACCATCAGCTCTGCAGCAGAAACGAGTCACCTCCAGAATCCCAGAATTGCTCAGATTGAAAAGATCTTTAAGATCATCAAGTCCCATCATGAACCCAACACTGACAAGTCCCCTGTGACTAACCCATGTCCCTCAGCACTGTGTCTACACGACTCTTCAATCCCTCCAGGGATGGGGACTCCACCACTGCCCTGGGCAACCCCTTCCAATGCCAGAAGCTTCAGATGATAAACTTGTTTAAAGCTGAGATGTCCTTCAGACCAGGAAAGTGGGGTTTTTTACCAAATTAAGCCAAGCTGTTGAAGTTAATAATCTCCTCCCTTTTTTTGTTTT
>NW_010300804.1:0-13755 GCF_000700745.2 Antrostomus carolinensis | reverse complement strand
TGTGACTCTATGATATTTAAATACCATGAGTATGGGCTGAGGGGAGGAGGAAGGGCAGCCAGGGTTCACTGCGCGCACAGAAACCTAAATCCTTCAGCTGGTATCGATTGCTGTAAAAGTAACAGGTTTCAATTATGCAGCATTTAAAACTTCATTTTAAATGTGAAACAGATCAAGTGAGGACACCTGGTGCAGAGAAGAAAAACCAGAGCACTGGCACACTTGTGGCACAGAAAGAACAAATGCTGCTACACTGAAAATACAAGAGTATTTTCTGAAACACAGCGCGATACCTGTGCACATTCGACAGCAGCCCCATGGTTTTCTTCACAGTTCTAAGAAAACACTGATGCATCTGGATGGAAAGTTTCTATTGCAACCTGGAAACGATGGCAGTGCAAGCACATTGATTTGTGTTCTGCTACTAACATAGAATGGTTTGGATTGGAAGGGACCTTAAGGATCATCTAAGTTCCAACCCCCCTGCCATCAGCAGGGACATGCAACAGGCAACCCAACTCTTACATTAAAAAACTCCCAAATTTAATTTTTGTTCACTCAAAAATCTTTACCACAAATGAAATATTTTGTTTTGTTTCATATTATTCAATATTCATCTAAGTGTTGGGGGTGTTTTTGGTTTTTGTTTGTTTGGTTTTTTTTTTTTCAATTTGAATAAATTATGCATGCCTAAGTTGCTTTCAATCAAAAAGTATGATTTTTTTTTAAACCAAAAAAAATAAAAAAGATGGTCTTTGACCAGAATTATGTACTGAATTTGACCCAATTTACAAATAATTTTTAGATAATTTCAACAGAAAATTAAAAAAAAAAAACCCTGCATAATTTTGTCAGCAAAATCAATATTCACCAATTTTGATGGATATATAAATATTCATAAACAGAATATTGTCATATTAGAAGCTGTTGCAGAGAACTATCTTTTTTTTTTAAAAAAAGATGCATACAAATCTCATATATATGGGGTTTATTTGCTCAAAAGAAGAGGCATTAATGATTAAAAATGAGGCCTTACAGAAAGAACACAGTATATTACTCTGTTTAAATATTAATGTATGAAACAGAATTTAGACTGCAATTTTTAAGGTTTGCAGTCCTTGAATCCTTGTGCCTGTAAGCAAGAAGTAAAGTCTCAAACTAAAAACCCAAAAAGGAGAAACCAAGCTGAATTAAAATTAATTTAAAAGTAGCAAATGAATATTTGTAGATTGTCTTGTGATATTTCCTTTGATGGCATTAAAATGCTTCAATAACTGCATTAAAGTAAATTAAAATTTTTACTCAGCCTTGACGGCGGTGGCTGGCACAAGACCACGCGATACGTGCATCACTCTTCCATCAGCCTCATCCTTCCCGCTGAGGAACGGCACCGCTCACGCTCAGATTCATCCCAACAAGTGCTGAGGTTGGAGGAAAGTTACTGGGTTGTCAGCCTGGAGAAGAGCCTTCCAGCCACAGGAGCATGGGAGATGAAGAGCAGCAGTGCCAGCGTGCTCCAAGCTTCCGATACCCACAGTCCTGGGGATGAGTGGAGAGATGTTAGCGCACGCAGTCCATCCCACGTGGATGCCGGTCCTGGGGGCTGCTTGCTCCTGGGCACCAAGGAACCAGAGAGATCTACCTGGAGCTCCACTTCATCCTCACCAGGACCCCAGATATAATTACAAAGAAGTGAGAACTATCTCAGTTTAGGACCATCCATCCCAGGTAGTCCCTGATTTCTGCTGTATACTTCATTAATTTTTTTTCATTGATGCTTCTGAGATCTTAACACACAACTGATTTGTCTCACAGACAGACGTAGCCTCTACCCTCTCCGAAAGAGCTCAGTGAAAACAAACCATGTGGTTGTACACTCCCCTGAAGAGGATGTGACACAGTTAAAACTAGGGAAACAAACTGCTTTCTGACATGAAGAACAAACCACAACCTTCAGTTGTCTGCTATTACACATCAAACACAAGCTACAAGCCTTGAGCTGTGCAAAGCACCACCTTAAAATCAGATAAATAAAAGCAAAGTCCAACATAATGAAAATACAGGTTAACACAATGTGAAGGAGGAAAAGGTGCAGATCATAAAGAACCAGGTACCAATCAATGCATCAGTCATCACCACAACCTTTTAAAGAATAACTAATATGTCAAAAAGCCATTCCCATGATTAACTCAGCAAAAT
The DNA here is from genome assembly GCF_000700745.2 of Antrostomus carolinensis. Classification (NCBI taxonomy): domain Eukaryota; kingdom Metazoa; phylum Chordata; class Aves; order Caprimulgiformes; family Caprimulgidae; genus Antrostomus; species Antrostomus carolinensis. The sequence continues at coordinate 11,556 of NW_010300804.1, read as the reverse complement.
ACTGTTCTGCTTTGCAGCAGAAGCACATTTAAAAGGATAGAGAAGACCCTGTCTCAAAAGTCTGTTCCCTAGATGTGGTGGTTTCACTGGGCCAGCACTGGGCTTGCAGCAAAACACAGCCACTCGCTCATTCCCCACTGGAGATACGGGGGAGAACTAGAGGGCAAGGAGACTTGTAGGGTGAGATAAGAACAATTTAATAACTTAAATAAAAGAAAACTTAAAATAATAATGATCCTAATGATACTAAAATAGTTATGGTAACAATAATAGTAATAAAATATGCAAATGAGCGATACCCAGTGCCATTGCTCACCACCTGCTGACCAAGCCCAGTAACAATCCCATAGGAGCAATAATCCCAAACCGAAACCGCAATCCCGGGAGAGCCAGAGCCCGAGCGAAAGCCAGAGAGAGCAAGAGAGGAAGAGCCCCTCATGGATCTCCTGCCCATGGGAGACAGGAGATTGAACAGCCCCTTGGCAGAGCCAAATGACAATTTAGCTTATTAATTTAAATATCCCTTGCCCTGCCCTAGATTTTGCGCTTGTAGACCAGCAAAACACAAGGTCCTTCACTCCCAGGGACACAAATGCAAACACTGGGATGTTCTCAGTGTTTCTCTCATAACAAATCCCAGCTGAAACCAAACCCCAGCGCTGTTCCAGCTGCTGAACAGAAACCAGCTACACAGCAGGACACTATAACTGGTGTCTTTGGGCAGGAGAGAGCTGGACGGGATGGCAAGAAGAGGAAGCCGTTGCACACAGCTTTGTCAACTCTCCCACTTCTTCTACAAGGATAAAGTAACTACTGTGCAAAGCCAGACTACATTTAAAACCTCACACTTCCAGGTTAAAATAGTCAGAGGGAATTATATTGCAATTTCCAGAGACCAAGACAAAGGATTTGTTTTTTTAAAGGTTACTAATTTTCCCCTAATTGCACAGTCACTGGACCAGCATGGCCATGCTCAGTAACTTCTGCTCCCAGCCCTACAGAATCCCTCACCACTTGTGGGTCATTAACCTCAGGAGCTTCTCACTCAATCCCAATACTCCACCAACTAAATCAATCTACAACAGAGATGTTTGTGACCTTAACTACTTTAATTCCTGCCTTTTGTGGACCTACTGCACCTTGTTGCTGGTTTCCCAGGAAGAACCTGGGAACCAACAACCCGCAAGTACAATTACTGCCTTCAGAGCTATGGATAATCCAAGAAAAAGTCTCCCATACAAGTATTCAAAGATAAACAGAAAGGAGGTGGTTTATAATTGGGTACTTCACTCCCAAAACACTTCAGTAAGAATTGGGACGTATCTCAAACTCCCTGGATGGAAGTTTCCTCCCCATCTTTCAAACAGAGGTATTGATCTCCTACTCCACAGCCAAACGTGACGGAATTGCGCCGCACATCGCAAACTGCACATAAAGAAGCTGCAAATTTCAAATAATTCCCACTTTAAAAAGAACAGAAATATCAGAAGAACTGGCATATAGTAGAAATAAAACCCCAGGTGGTCCTTCCTCACCCATCACTCAACCTTACATGCAGCATCACTAACAAGGTTGAGGCAGTGCCAAGCAGGGGCAGAGACAGGACTACCAGACCTCTCTCCTACAGCTGTTCACTGCTCCTCCTCCTTCACACCCCAGGGAAGCTCATGTTCTCCATGTCCCATGGAGAGCTATGAACATCCTGCAAGAAGTCCCAGGCACCACCAACAGACTCAGCTGGGAGTTAGCTACTCCAGCCTCAAGGACCTGCATGCTCAGTCCTCCTCAGAGTCATCACACAGAAGTAGATTTTTTATTATTATTTTTTTTTAGGAAGGGAAAATGTCTCCTCTTCTGTCTTTATTATAGAGTCACCAGACACTTCCAAATACAAAATCCATACTGTTACCACATGACAAAGGAGAAGGCTCAATAGTTTTCTCTTAGTGGTTTCCATTTCTATGATTTTTTACATCAAGTGGAACAAATCAGTTGTATAACAAAGCATACCAGAAATAGAAACCTGGACCTATATTGGAAAAAACTACACATCCCAGCTCTCAAATGCAAACTAAAGTCATGACAGGTGGCAGGGTGGCATTTATCTCTGCTTACGATCTTCTGGTGGAGTATAATCAACCACAGGGGATGCTTCTGCTTTACCTGTTTCCTTTCTCACCAGACAGGCTTCTTTGCTGTCATAAACTCCCTTTTTTAGAAGCCAGCTTAACACCCATAGCTCTGCGTCACTTAGTGGTTTAGAAAAACTCATCACAGTGGTTTCCAGTCAAACTTTGCACCCCCCATTTCTTTCCTGTCTTGCAGCTGGCTAGCAGCACTTCTGGCAGATTCTATGCTTGATGTGAGGGAGTACGACAGCGAAGGGGGAAGCCCAGTCCTACAGCATGTCCTTACTCAGGTCTGTCCTGCCCTTTTTGTAGACCAGTGGTCTGCAGGTGGAAAATGCGACATGAAGTCAGTTCAGATTGTGGGCATTGCTGGTAAAAGGTCTTCATTTTCTCATCTCTCCAGAGTGGTTTAAAATACAGCCCAGAGGGGAAAGTCCTGAGGACAGGATGGCAGAGCAATGCCAGCTCCAGGCTGGGAGAACACGCACATCAGGACTTTGGGCTCCTTATTCATTCTCCTGAGGTGCTGTGTGAAAAGCTGAGACAAGGCACCACCAAACAAGTGAGAAGGAGAGAAATAAGATACCAAAAAAAGTCAGCTAGCACAGAGTGTGCAGGCAGTGTCAGAAGTGGACTCAGGAAGCCTCCCACTCCCCACCACAAGACCTTTGCTGCGTGCCTTCACACCACAGACCACAGCCTTCTTCCCACCCCTTGCCCTCAGGTCTGTACAGCCTGTGCCACGGCGCACAGCTATGGAGCCACTTAAAATCCATGTAAAACATCTTAATTTGCTAAAAGTACCTGCGCTGTGGCTGTGTCTACATGTGCATGTTGCTGCTTATTTATAAAGATCAATATATAGAGATGCAACATTATGCATCACACACTTTTAGATCTGTTGCATGTAAGCAGCAAGGTATCTAGGGACGCTCAGCTAATGAGGCTGAATCACTGATTATATACCATGTTTTTGTATAACTCTTATTAAAGTGGACCCTTTCAGCAGAGCAGTTGCCAGGGGTGTGACTCCCAAGAAGTCCAGTTTGCAGAGGAAACACCCTGGCAGCCCCCCACATAGAGCAGCAGGCAGATATTAAAACTCACCCCACATCAGGGCATCCAGCCCCACAGCATGGTCCAGGCTCAGCCCTCACCACTGCCTTCCACCTCTCCCAAAGAGGAGATGCCTCCAGCCCTGGGGCCCAGAGTCAAGCAGCTGTCTTCAAAATGGAGATAGGAGAGCAAAACAGTGTGGGCAGCTCTCCCTCATCAGTTTTCTTCATTTCTTTTCCTCCTCAGTTCCTGTTTGGAGAGCCAAGAGCTCACAGCCCTCCTACACAGCAGGAAAAGTTATTTATTTGGCCTGTTTGCAAAGTCTGCATCACTAGAAAATTTGGTTGCACATTGCTTCTACGTGGTTTATTGTCACAGCTAATTTATTTCTTCTGTAATGATAAATAGCCTCTGGCTATGGGAATTAAAAAATGCATCCAAAGGGATACACCAGAGGCACCGTTGAACTAGACAGGCTTCCAACAAGCTCCTTGGAACAGGATTATTTTCCTGAGTGAGGCAACGCATCCTGTAAAAGAAGGTAAGTTGTGGATGCTGACTGCAGCTTACATGGGAGTCCCAAAGAAAACAACCTCATTCAAAGTTCAGATTCAATAACTTTGCAGCCCAGCACATCTACTCAACCAGGTTTATGTACATGTGCCACAAAACTTCTCCAAACTACCTTTAATGCAGTTAGGAAGGAACAGTGATCTCATTATGCTCATAAGGGATCCTGGCTGAATGGATACTTGGACAGTTAGCTGGAAAGAAATCAGTTTTCATTGAAAAAGACATTTTCATCTGGAAGTTTTGGACTAATAGTCTATATTTCTTTATAGGTTCTAGAAATACATATTTCACTATCTACTCAAACTTGTCTTTTTCCTAGTTCTGAGATGGCTACCAAAAGGACTTTTGATCTTTCCTGGGAAATAAGCAGATGGCATTGACCTAGCAAAGAACAAGAAATAGGCACTATAAACTGCTTCTCCTGAGAGAAATCCCAGCTCTTGGCTACACTCTTGTCAAAGACAGCGAGAGGTCATCCTGACTTGTGAAAGAGATTTTTTATTTGGGAAAAATTAACATTTCCTTATGACTGAAGGGCACTTACCTCACAGAATGCCTACAGCCTTGACTACACATCCTCCATAACGGTATGTACCCCTGTGACAACTCTTGTCCTTAATAGTCAGAATGTATAGGTATTTTAGAGACTGGAGCTTCATTAAGTGTGTTCAGGTCCCCAGTTACCATGGATATACACTCATGCTCCCTCTCAATATAAAATGTCTGTCTGCTGTGTTATTACTTACAATCCTGCTGCAAATTCCGTGTATTTATGATCTTTCAGCTCAAGCATTCATTTCCACAGCGGTTACAAAGCAAACTATTTGGGAAATATGCTTATACATAGCATAGAATACTGAACTTTGAGGAGTTAAAAATCTCTCTGAGCTCAAAAGAAGTGCCTCTTTAAAATTCCTACTTCATTTTCTAGTGCCTTGCAAAAATAAAAATATAATTCTCCTTAGTCTCTTTTCCAGCTATTCCTTATAGTTGCCAGGAGGTGGAAACATAGCTACACCAACCTACAGGAGAAGCATCATGTTGATGTGTAATTGTACAGCATGCTGCCTGCTGAAGAATAGTGCTAAAAATATCTGCAGTCTGAATTGGCTCAGTGGAGCCCAAAACACAGGATCATACAATGTTCTTCCTGGCCTCCCCCCACACCTCCCCCTTCTCCCAGCTAGCAAGACATCTGTACTGCTTGTTACTGCTTCTCGGCATCAAGGATGCCCTTTCAGCAGCTGGTTCTGTCAGATGTGACATCCACATTTATTTCAACAAGAATCCAAAAAAAAATCAGGCTGCCTTTGATGGAAAGGCTCACAAAGCAGCAGCAATTGCAGCTCTTCAGAGCTGATAAACAATCAGATACCTGGCAAAGTGATGAGGAGATAAATGATCACTTGACTCATTTATTTGCAAGATATGTGTCTGCTTTGACATTCAAGAACATTACACAAGTACCTAAGTATGAAAAACATGGCAGAGGTCAGAAGTGCTCATCAGACAAGCTTTAGTAACCACAGAAACAGATATAACCATCTTCCCTTTGTCATTTGGTACCAAATTTTAAGTCCTAGGAGAGGAATTAAAGGACTTATGTCCTCAGAAGAGGCAGATCTGCATCTAACCCCAAGACTAACATACATTTTCCCACACTGCTTTTTCCACCCAACTCCTTTCAGCTTTAGTAATGGTGCTCGGAGTAGAAATCCCATGGGAAACTATTCCCATTAGCTCAGAGAAATCCACAGCCCATCTAAAACAAATCCCCACCATTTTTCACACGTCGGTCTTGCATTTAGTATGCACAGAAGAAACAGAGGGGTATGACACTTATTCCACGTGTCACCATGTGGCAGCAATCATTTGTAGTTTCACATTCTAAGAGGAGAGGATACATCTTCATGAACACAGGTTTTATCATGCAAAAATTTCACTTCAGAGGCAACCATGTGGTCTCCAAACTTCCTCTGCAAGGAAGCTCCTGGACACACAACACAGAGCTTACCTGTTACATTCACTCTAATAAAGTGGTCCACAGCAGTTAGGACACTGTTCCTTATCGTGGCCCTGCACTCAACAGTGGCCACTGTCTGGTTGATTGACTTTCTGAATTTTCAGCAGCAGAGAAGACGTGACTTCCACCTTGGGATCTGAGTTCCCCGAGAGGTACAAGCTTTCCATCTCCTTTCCAAGCCCAGCCTCATTTTGTTCCTCTGCCTTTTTTAAACCAACGAGCCTCCAATTGTGATGACTGATTCTGTTGGTGCCTGATGAGGCAATTCAAATCCAGGGTCTCTCCTTCTTCCAGGCATTTTGTGGTAGATGTATAAATGATTTCCAGCATACTGTCTTCTGTGGTGGAAAAAGAGCAGAAATTAACTGAACTGACCTTTATGCCAGGCCAGCTCCCCCTCCCTCACCATACTTCTCCACTTGTTTATGCGCTGGGAAAGCAGGGACTATCTTATGTTCCAGATGTGCACAGATCACCCAGAATAACCACAATAAAAACAATACTTTTTTTCCCCTCGTGTGAGAGGAAGAAAAATCTGTTTCCTATCGTAGATCTTACAGCAAAGGTATTATGCAAACAAATACTCTCTATAAGCTTTGCTGTTTTCATAAAAATGGAAGATGAGAAGAGCATCTTCAAAAAAACAAAGCAAAAGCATCAGGGGAGAGGGATATTTGGGGGGTGGTGTTTGTTTTTTTTGTGGGTTTTTTTCCTCTTCAACTTGAAGGCTTTTGCTTTCATCAAATATTGAACTATTCCATGGAAAGAGAATATAAAAATACCAATTGGCTCAAAATACTCTTCTTTTGGGATCAGCTTTCACTTCTTAGCTCCCTGGGCAAAATTCAGCATGGAGAAAACAAAAGGCTGAAAAACATCATGCAGAGCATGCTCCACAGGAAGCTTATTGCAATAGATATTCTTCCTTTCCCATAACCCAGGCACCATCTCTCAGCCACACCAAGTAACTCCCACACAGGATTTAAAAAATGCCAACATCATGCTTGTCCTCTCCAGGGTTTCTCCTTACCTGATACCAACATTGCCAGAGCTACCATTTGAAACACCAGAACGGGGCTGCTGCCTCCAGCTCTAATGAGGAACCTGGCAATCAGAGTCATCTTCTGCACTGAGAAAAGGAAAGAGAAGGAAAAAAAAAAATCAGAAGTGGTTATCCATGAGTTCTCCTCATGGTACAGAGGAGAGCTAGTATCACTTAACTTGGTACTGCAAGCCTGCTCCAGCACTTACAGAGCAGTCAGAAGTGCACAGACCCTCCTCTGAAGTGATGAGCTTGTAAATGGGAAAGCAACCCTCTGCACTTAAATAAGACAGAGACATGAAAGTCAATATATTCTTTATTTTTTTATTATTATTAAAAAAAACCCAAAACCAACAAGATCACAGACACCACAAACCAGAACACCAACACACACGTATTATCTGTAAACTCAAGCTGCAGGCAACCAGCTTATTGAGGCTCCGAAAGCATGAGCTAAAACAGCTGGAAGTTGGGACTTAGAGCACAATCACACAATTATTGCTGCAGTCTACAGTGAATTGAACAACTGTCAACAAATTTCTAAAAGCTAGCAAAATTGCTTTGTAATTGTTTCTCCTCCTCAAGAGGGCACCTGCAACAAATTATTTGGCTAGCACAGGCAAGAGTCTGACTCTCAGCAAACTGCATCAGGACACTAAAATGAATGTGCAGGACAACAGGCTACTGGCATCACTCTTTCAATGATTAAAAAAAGAAATCAATTCTCGTTACTAATGTTATTGATGGTCGCATCAGGAAAAAATAGAGAAATTATGAAGAAAAAAAAAATCCTCGCCACAACATCCTCCTGTTTCAGACCACTGTGAAGAGGCAGGAGAGCTGCTTTCTTTACTTCAGAATACAGATTTTCTTTCTCCCTAAAAAAACAAAGTTGTCTTCTAGAAATGCCTCTAAGTGCCAGACCAGCAAGTGGAGCTTGACATGCTGCTGGGAAGGAGAAAAGAGAGAGTTGTTTCCCTGGCCTCCATTTTCCAAATGGGTAGGTAAGTGCCTTGGAAGATTCTGAGGTTAAATAAGTAACCAAAAATCAAAAGCTTTGGTTCCATTTGCTTGGGATTTGGGGTTTTTTCCCCCCTCTCATCTACCACCTTAGACCAAGACATGGAAGAAAGCGATGGCAGGACTTCTGGTTGTTCCACATTGTCCAGTGCTTGCAATCTGTGTACTTGTGTGAGTTAAATCAGTTCTTTTGGGTTTGCTCTGATCTTCCTGTTGGTAGGAAAGGGCAGCCAAATGGTGGGAGTGAAAATGACAACCAGGCATTTATCTGCACTTTTCTATGCTGCACTTTTCTATTCCTGTGTAGGTCATACTTGTCAGAAGCTGAATGTCTGGTTGGTTTCTGTGTTATTTTAACTACGATGTCCATTCTTCACTTATTCTTATCTTTCAGCTCTTTATTGGCTTTCAGAAAGGGTCTCCATACGCTTTCTGGTGTCAAGCTTTCATTTATGGGTCAGCTGCCCAGGACCAGGAGACTTTATTGGCTCCCACCAGCTACAGCCAGCTGAGCTAACATTTCCTCTCTTAGATGCCCCAGTAATTTTTGGACCCTTAAAAGACTCGGAAGAAGTTTCATTTTCAGAGTGTAGACAAGAAACATGAGTTCAGTTGCTATTTTATCAGATGTATAGAACATAGCAGTTGATGTATGGGGAATAATCAGTTCACTGCCTCTGCAACTCATTAAAGCAATCAAACTCCTTGCTGTTAGCAGAAAGTACTTCAGTGTCCCAGACACTTTTACTGCAAATCATAGAATGGTTTGGGTTGGAAGCGACCTTAAAGCTCATCCAGTTCCAACCCCCCTGCCAGCAGCAGGGACACCTTCCACTAGACCAGGTTGCTCAAAGCCTCATCCAACCTGGCCTTGAAGACTTCCAGGGAGGAGCAGCCACAACTTCTCTGGGCAACCTGTTCCAGTGTCTCACCACCCTCACAGTGAAGAACTTCTTCCTAATATCTCATCTAAACCTGCCCTCTTCCAGTTTAAAGCCATTTCCCATTGTTCTATCACTACCTGCCCTTATCAAAAGTCGCTTCCAGCCTTCCTGTAGCCCTTTCAAGTACTGGAAGGTCACTAAGCCATTAGTTTCCAGAGTTTCTTCCAAACTTCCTTAAGAAGACACCACATCCGTGAAAGGTGCTGATGTGAGAGCTCAGACACAAACATCAGTCATTCACAAAGCATGCACAATTCAGAGAGCAAGGTGGTGGGTTTTTTTTCCTCTTCTCCTTCCACTTTTTCTCACATCTCAGGCCAATACCAAAGCAATCACATCTCCTGCAGAGCAAGCAACGTGTTCTTTGAAGTCCATTCAGCATCAGGTCTGTCAGTGGAGCGCAGTCGGTGTTCACAGCGGAGCCTGTGGATACATATTCACGAGCAAACAAGACTGAGCGTGTCTCTGAGGTTTCTCCTCTGAAATAGGGCAGTGAACAGCCTTTTTATTTGAGAAAGACCTAAGGAGGCTTTAAACCAGCACTGTGAGCTGTGCCTACATTCTCCACAGGCATCTAAGTTGAGTAACATAGGAAAATACTGAGGGTGTAATGGAACACTCCCTAGCACACCCACCGTGTTACTTCAAACAGGGCTTAGAAGAGGAAAAAAATCTCCTATTTCAACCATATATATATAAAAAAAAAAAGGCAAGTAGCAAAGTTCTACCTGCTGAGTAAATCTGAATAGGTGCCCATTTGTTTTAAAGCAAGTGAGACTTCCTCAGATGTCTCAGCATTAGCAAATCCATCTGATTGAATACAACAATTAACAACTTTTTTTTTCCATAGTGAATTTTTTTTATTATTATTATTAATCATGCTATAAAGCAATTTAGAACTAACTTTGGAGAGAACACAAAGAGCTTACAAATTTTGTACCTCAAGATATATGTATTCTGGAACTGTAAAGAGAACAGTTCAGGTGTTCAGGTATCAATTAGTGAAAAGATGCACCTTCTTTTTTTGTTTTTTTTTTAAAAATCAAAATAATAAAATAACGTCAATCCAATAACACAGTAAACCTTGAGAAATCAACGTTCCACTGTTATCTAAGCTGATTAAATATATAACCTCATAGTATTACAGTGAATCAACAGGCTAACATAGTCACGTCATCAAACCTTCAAGCTGATATAACAGATTAGATTATCACCGCTCACAAAGTTAAACCCAGGAGAATTTAAGACAATGACAGCATCCTTCAGTTTCAATTCCCTTACTTAATATAAATGCCTACCTGATTTAAGTGTCCATTTTTTTACTCTTTCCTTGCACCTTGCTGTCACTAAACACAATTACAGAGGGTTCTTATTCCATCATCCTCTTCTTCAAAAGGACACAGCAAGCTTTAAAGAAGGTATGACAGTTAAATCACATAACAGCAGCTTAAAATACAACCATTAACAAGAGAATTGGTGATAAGTTGTGGTTTAAGTTTAGGAAATCATTAAAGGACTCTGTTAGGAATCTCTCATGTGCACAGACAAATGAAAATGAAGAGAAAACAGTACAATTCTCCCCCACAAAGGTGAAACAAAAAGCACAAGGGAGTAGAAGAAACTACTTCTGCTTAACTTCTTGGGATCTTGTCATGGGCTGTATGGACTTAAATACTGTGGAGCTTGTTGCCACACACATGAGTTTCATCCAGGCTTATGCTGGCTTCCCTAGTCACATAAATATTTAAATTCTTCCTCTGGATGACTGGCCCAAAGAAACAGCTTAACATAAATTCAGCTATGTCTGTGGATAATAGAATTTTCCTTTTTCTTTCTCTGGTCTTTACTTCTTGAGAAGGCACACCCTGCTTGCTCCACCTCTGAACCCAGCTCAGCATTTCAGGATCACTTAGTTTTTTAGGCCCAGATATCGTCCTGTCACTCAGGATGATCTTCAAAACAGGCAATAAGCTAAGATATGGGTGGGTATTTCCTAGAAAGTTTGAGTGTTATCTTCCAGCTGAAATCAGGGACACAAGCTCTACCATCACCAAAACCAGTATTACTCTTACAACCAAGCCAATCTTATTCCCATATATGCATTTTATGGAGATTTATTCTGTCCTTATTACTTAAGCATGGATTTCTGGTAGGATCTGTTGCTTGTTTGGAAGGGATTTTAAATGAATAAATATAAGTTCATAACCAGCTCTACTGGCTTTTACACAATATTATTTTTTTCTTATATTAAAATAATCTTGGGTTCAAATAATGTCTAGATTTATATTCCTCCCAAGGCTTATAATATCTCTTTTCAATAGTTATGCAAGAAAAGGGCTGCATTCTGCATTTCTGCAGTGCCAAGCATAGCAGTAGCCATTTCCTTTTTGTGATAACAGATAACAAGCCTTTCAAAGCCACAAAGTGACAAGAACTAATAAAGAGCAGGCATTATCCACCCCCACGTTTCTATTAACAGTTCTATAAGCATCCTATAAGCCTCATCAGAGCAGAACACAATAGTTCCCCCAACACAAAAGCAAATATACAGTGACCGAGAAGATGGAAACTTTTACAGGAAGTTTGCATTTCTCTTTGCCTTCAAGGCTACATTCAGACTTGTCATTATGATCACAGATCTCAGAAAGAGAGGTAAATGAATGCTATTCCAATTTAAATCCCTCTTGTAGCAAGAGGGGATGCACCCAATAAGAAATCTGAAGCAAAAGTTAGGTCCTTGGAGAGCTGGGCAATCACCAACCGTATGAA
>NW_010300803.1:0-4526 GCF_000700745.2 Antrostomus carolinensis | reverse complement strand
CCATACGAGGAGAGGCTGAGAGAGCTGGGACGACTCAACCTGGAGAGGAGAAGACTGAGAGGGGACCTTATCAATGTCTATAAATACCTGAAGTGTGGGGGCCAAATGGATGGGGCCGGGCTCTTTTCAGTAGCATCCAGTGACAAGACAAGGGGCAATGGGCAAAAACTGGAACACCAGAAGTTCCACACAAACTTAAGGAAAAACTTCTTTACTGTGAAGGTGACAGAGCACTGGGACAGGCTGCCCAGAGAGGGTGTGGAGTCTCCATCTCTGGAGATGTTCAAAACCCCACCTGGATGCTTTCCTGTGCAACCTGGTGTAGGGGACCTGCTTTGGCAGGGGAGTTGGACTGGATGATCTGAGGTCCCTTCCAACCCCGACCATTCTGTGATTCTGTGATTAATCTAGGTAGGACAAAAAGAAATGTCTAAGGAAGTGCCAGTGGAATTAGTCAAGAGACCAGTAGCACTGTACTTTCCACTTCTGTAAGAATTAATCTCAGAGTAACTGAATTAGTCTAAGGTTTGACTTGTTCTAGCTGGAGAAAGCTTGGCAAAAGTAGGTACATCCGCTTGCCATATTTGTACTAATGCTGCGTCAGGGTATTCCTCAGAGGATAAAAGGGACCCTGTCCTCAGAGAACATTCCACTGTCATTTCATGTTCATGCTCAGCTTCCTAGCTGCAGATATATTAACATCCTTACTTCTTTGCAGCTTAGTGTTTAGAACTTGGATAAGGTTTTTCCCTAACAGCTGGCCAACTGTTCACATTTTTTTTACTCTTTTAGTCCTTTTTTTTTTTTTCTGTGACACAGTTGCTGTCTGTCTGCCAAGCTTATCAATAATGCACTGCATATGTATTTCTTTTAAAAAATATTTATATCGCACTGTTTTTTAAATTATTTGTTCTGCCTCATGTCTCCTGTTTTCAATTTTTTTCTTTTAAGACTCAGCCCTTTGAAATGTTTTGTTTCTTTGGGGAAGGAACATTGAACTCTTCCTGATGCCCAACTCAAGTGTGGAAATCACCACATATCATATATACTAAGTTTTGGATATTGAAATGTCAAGTGCAATTCTGAAGAAGGTATGAAGGACACACAGTGCCTAAGGAGCCAGACTGAACCACTGTTTCCTAAGATACCTGCAGCCAGAAAGGATGAATGAATGTAATCATGGCATAAAATAAAGCTGTTCAAACCTGGCAGCGCCCTTGGAAGATGATAGCTTTGCAAACTTTCTGTGTTTGGGTATATGTGAACTACAAAATGACATGCATCTGTAAAATATTCTAGTGATAATAGCAATGGAGATTCCCAGTACATTCTGCATGCTTTGGCATGCAGGGCACATTACATACCCAAGGTCTCTGAAGAGTTAGCACATGCTCACATCCTAACATTTTCTTCTCATTTGCTATTACTCATGTTAAACTGTGCAGGTACTCTTTCATATGCCAATTTCCATTTTATTGTACAGTATATATTTTGTTAGAGAATGGTTATTAAGTTCTCTTCAGTTATCTGTTAGACATGTTATATAGGCTTCAGCTCTGGTTTTGTGGAGTGTATGTTTAAAGCTCATTCTGAAGGCCCATAGTTGTCAGGGTCACACTGTTTGGATATGAATTGTATGTCTATTTTGAACTTTAAGTGAGATAGATTTGGGGCACTCTGTAGACTGAAAACATAGATCAAGTCACAGAATTGCCTAGATTGGAAAAGATCTTTAAGATCATAAAGTCCGATCATTAACCTCACACTGACAAGTCCCTGACTAAACCATGTCCCTAAGCACTGTGTCTACATGACTCTTAAATCCCTCCAGGGATGGGGACTCCACCACTGCCCTGGGCAACCCCTTCCAATGCCCGAGAACCCTTTCAGCAAAGAAATTATTTCTCATATCCAAAATAAACTCCCCTTGATGCAACCTGAGGACATTTCCTCTTGTCCTGTCACTTGTTACCTGGTTGAACAGATTGACCCCCACCTCTCTCCACTCTCCTTTCAGGAAGTTGTAGAGAGGGATAAGGTCTCCCCTTCAGCCTCCTTTTCTCCAGGCTAAACAACCTCAGTTCCCCCAGCTGCTCCTCATAAGACGTGCTCAAGACCCTTCACCAGCTTCGTTACCCTTCTCTGGACACACTCCAGCACCTCTCTATCCTCCTCATAGTGACAAGTCCTGCAAGTTTGAGTATGCTTCTGTCTGAATTATACATTGGTCAAGCACCAGCTGCCTTGCAGTGACTTAACATAGCCAACGACAGCTATGTGAATCTTCATAGGAGGGTCCCAGTGTCGTGAAATACAAAGGCAGATGGATTTGTAGGTTGCTCGAGTTCCAGACACCTTTCTAAGCCTGTAGGGTATGCTACAGGTGTCCTACGTTTGACCAGGCAAAGCACTGAGACACATCAAGGGGCACAGCAGCTTTAGTGAGCTCCACGGTCCAGCCCCTAAGGTGCAATGTAGACATAATTATATTCATGAACATATGTCAAGTTCTTTTAGTCCTTTCCACAAGCCAACCCCTCCAGTATCAAAAAGATTTTCATTTCAACTCTTCCTTGCAGAGAAAAGAAACCTCTGAGATGCTTATAAGCTAATAGTGATATTAAGTACTGACAGTATTATTATTACAGTGTTCCACCTCCTCTCTCATTCTCCACCACTGCACCAGCAATTCACTTGTTCAGTCTTGACTTTAGTGGAGCACTGCAGTTTCTTTCTAGCTCCTCCAGTGCTGGAGAGAAACTGCAGTGCTGTGCAGCACCTGAAAATATGATTGCGAAAAATATGCTTTGCAGCTCTTAGGTTGGCAACGTGCCCCACTGTATGACCCAGCCTGCAGGGAATGTCCTGAGACAATGAAAATGGGACGCAGCCTCCCCCTCTGCCATTAAGAGCTGTATTGCATCTACCTCTGGCCTCAAAGATAGGCTGAAGGAATCTCATTTCCCTGCTTCTAGTGAAGTAGCTCACATTGTGCAGTAACTTTGCATGCGATAAAAGTGTTGCGTTGTGGCGATAGATCCTGTTTTGCAACCAGCTCACAAAACTGGCGAGGTAAACTGGAGAGAACAAGATGCACGATCCTGAAAGATGATACAGTTTATTTATGTGCTCTGCAGATCAGAGAGCTGGAGAAGGCAGTTAGCCTCCCAAATCAAACTGCTTGTTTTCTTACATGTTCCAGTTCACATTCATATATAATTTGCTGTTCAATTATTGTCTCTGGAGCTTCTTTAGTGTTACTACTTTCCATATTTCTAATACTGAACTTTTTCATATTATTTTTCTCTATATAATTAGCTTTGAATTTTCTAAGCAAAACTTTCCTTGTTTTACTTATTTCCTTCCCACATTTGTAACCCCCTTTCGCTTTTCTGTATTATCTCTGTTCTCACTAATATTTGCAACACTTCCTAATTCAACATCATCTGCGAAACTTGCTGTCCTCTTTTTAATACCCACCCCTTTCAGATTATTAATGATGGTGTTAAATAAGACATATTTAAGAGATACTAATTGAGAATGCAAGGAAGGAAACCTCATAATTTGCAACATGCAACCTGTAGAAATCTGTTTCCCTTTGGCTGAGTAAATGGTGGCACAGATTGCCTGGGGAGTGTACTGTGTTCTGAGGAGCTGGCACCTCTCTGATCTTCTAGCAACAAAACCAATCCTACCTCATTCTCAAAAAGTTCACAAATAAAAGTTTTACTACATTTAAGTAGAAGATTCACAGATTGTAGATGTAGCTAGAGACTTTATAAATCCACTGCTCTGAAGAAAGGGTGCCCTTTCCAGCCACAATCAATCTATTAACTCTAACCTAGGCTGCTTCCATGCATGCTAAAATGCTGCTATGCCTGCTGCTCTCGTCCGACACCGACGCCCAGCTGAAACAAGATGATGTGCTGCATATCTTCTTGCAAGGCAGCCAGAAAGGGTACTACACCCACACTGCTCGTAATGCTTTGGCTGGCGATCACCTGCTACAAGCACCTTAACAGGGAAAAACTCAGAGGTTAAAAACTCTCCAATATCCATTACTAACTATTTTTGGTCAAAATGTTCAGGATAGCATTTTTGGATAATGTTCAGGATAACAGGATAAACCAGATACCAAAGAAAGAGGGAATTTTCTGTTACACCTTTCTCACCGCTACATTTCTTTTGTCAAAAATATAAGTAAGTTAGTTAAGCTATTTATTAATTTATTTATTGGAATGGTGAAAGATTTACTGCTTTGTTGAAGCCTCTGCGTGACCGCAGACTCTCAGACTAGCATTTAACCTAAGTAATCAGTTTTTCCTGTCTCTGTTACTACTAACCAGTTGACAAAACTCTGCTAGCTCAATTTTTGAATTTTTTTTTTTTTTTTAGTAATCACCAATTGGACTGTTTATTAAGCTTCGGTAAAGTGAAACAGATCACTGTTATAGACAGTGATCACAGTATAACTGTCTGGAGAAAATTAATGTATAGCTGTCCTGGATTTTAGCTGGAACAGAGCT
>NW_010300802.1:538-1509 GCF_000700745.2 Antrostomus carolinensis | reverse complement strand
CACTGGGTGTCACTCATTTGCATATTTTATTTCTATCATTATAATTAGTATTGTAATGTCATTATTATTTTAAGTTTAATTTTATTTCCATTATTAAAATGTTCTTCTCTCCCCCTACAAGTCTCCTTCCCCTCGCCCCCCAATTCTCTCCCCTATCCCCTGGGTGGGGGGCAGTGAGTGAGCGGCTGGGTTTGGCTGCTGGCCCAGTGCTGGCCCAGTGCAACCACCACACACATGAAGTAGTAAAGTTTTTTCCAGGTTCTCCTTGCCCCTCCACCATGATTCCAGTCATGGTTCATCGTGTTTTGGGAAGTTCTTTTATCCCTGATTTAATTAAGTGATGACAGAAGGATATTCAGCCCAGCAGCGTTCAACCTGAGCAAGCAGCGGTGAAGGAAACCAAAGGCGTGCTCATACAATTAGCATAATTTATTTATATCTCCAAAGATGAAATGACAAGAGCAAATGACAAAACCCTCGGTGATCTGCATAGCCTGGTCCTGGTTCTGCTCTTCATTCCCACCGTGTCTCTGGTGGAGCCTGGGACCTCCGTGCAAGGACGGCTCCACCACACCTTTTTTTTTGGAAAAGGACCCTTCAGAGTTGTTTTCACAACATCAAATCATAACAATAATAACCGGCTGCTTCCCAAGGAGGGAACCGCACCGAGAGCTGCAGCGTTAAACCTTGAGGAGACCTTGACATCTCAGGGTGCTTCTGGGTGCTAGTGGTGGTTTTCTGGAGGAAACTCCGCTGTGTCCTTGGGTGAAGATGCCTCTTGGGTTGCACAGCTCGGGGGGGGGACACGCAGTGCAGCTCAGCGGCTGGTGGGACATTTTAGGATCAAGCTGAGAGGTGGTTTGATGTCAGTGGGGATCTTTCTTTGGGATCAGAGTCAATGGCACCTTTTCAAGGTGAGGGTGATGTTATGGGGCTGAAGGATAGGATGGGGCAGGAGGAACAGAGGTTCA
>NW_010300802.1:0-445 GCF_000700745.2 Antrostomus carolinensis | reverse complement strand
GGACCTCCCCTCATGGTGAGTGACAACAGTGTCACTGCCATGGGACAGTATCCCCTCATGCGGGATATTGCTGCCATGGGGTTGTGTCCCCTCATGGCATGTGTCACTGCCATGGGGCTGTGACCCTTCAAGGGGATGGCATGAGGTCCTGCCAGGGGGCCGTGTCCCCTCATGGAGGAGGACACAGGACTGTCCCTCCTCATGGCAGGTTTCACTACTATGGTAGCTGTGTCACCTCATGGTGGGTGTCATGGCCATGGGGCTGTGTCCCCTGTTGTGATTTAACTCCAGATGGCAACTAAGCACCACGCAGCTGCTTGCTCACTCCCCCTCCCTGGTGGGATGGGGAAGAGAATTGGAAGAGTGAAAGTGAGAGAACTCATGGGTTGAGATAAAGAGAGTTTAACAGGCAAAGCCAAAGAAGGAATTGATTGGTGACTTCCCA
>NW_010300801.1:723-965 GCF_000700745.2 Antrostomus carolinensis | reverse complement strand
CGCCCCCCGCGGCAAAAAACCCACCCATTATTAAAAAGGGCACAAACCAGAGTCAAGCTACACCCCAGCCCTACGGAGAGGGATGGTATCAGCCTCTCCTCAGCCGACTTGACACCCAACACAGACCACAACTGCTTTGGAAATCCCACAGAGATCAAACACCGAAAATGCTCACTATTAGGCGGCTGTGGGTTTCCCCAGTGACCTCCAGCTTTCTGGGGAAGGGGCAAAGGAGATGGCTC
>NW_010300801.1:0-701 GCF_000700745.2 Antrostomus carolinensis | reverse complement strand
AGGCGCCCAACAAAACCACCCAAGCAAATCCGCGGGCGTGAAGAGCCGGTCTGAACGCACAAAGGAGAGACGCTGGAGTAGGCTCCACAAATTGATGGGTTATTTTAAACCTCCCATTGCTCTTCTTAGCTTCAAGATACGCAGGACATGGGATTGGAGAATGAGGGGGAAAAAAAAATTCAAGATGGCTAAAGGTGTGTCGTCACGGGCTTTAATGCACCCTCGAAAACTCTAGAGGGCACCCGAAATATGCCCTCCCCCTCCCTCCTGAGCCGGGTAACGTGAGCAGCGGCAGCAGCCCGTCGTCTGCTTGCCGGAGTTGGTATTGCAGGAGCGATGTCTGCAGCAGCTTCCCCCGCCGAGAGGGACCCGCCCCCCAGCCATTACTGGGGCTTCGCCCCGGGGCAGCAGCTGCTGGACCCAGGAATTTCCCCACCCAACCCTGGAAGCCCCTCCTTCTACCCCTGCCCCCGGAGAATACGGAGGGGTGGGTCAAGCCCTCCCTAAGCAGGTCTATCAGAGGCAGAAACAAACACATAAATAGCACACACAATACAATAGAGCTCCCTCTCCTTGTTGGTCTCTGCCAAGGCTGCACCAAACTGGGCTGGAGCCTAAGGGAAAGACATGGGGTTAACACGGGGCAGCGAGGAGCAGGCAGCGCCCACAGGCAGCCTTCCCTTCGCCTGGCCAGGGCAGGT
>NW_010300800.1:5380-8088 GCF_000700745.2 Antrostomus carolinensis | reverse complement strand
AAAAGGTACACAGGATTTGTCTTGGATCAAGCTGTAAGGAGATCCCTGGTGAAAAGACTGCATGGCTCTGCTCCAGTGTTCTCAGACTATCTTGTTAATAAACCCTGCTGATTAACAGAATGATGACTCTTCATAGTTCAGGTGAAGTTCTCTACAAGTGCCATTAAACTGCTTCCAGGGATCCAAATCTGTTCAGGTTCCCTTTCACAATCTGTACTTGTGACAATCATTACTGCACAAAAAAGATGAACAACTTTGTAGTCAGCAACCAAAACGGAGGATGCCACACCAGTACCCCAAACAACCCCCCCTTGCTTGCTGTCTGCTGGCCTCCATGAAGGTTGCTGTATGTTTAACCCCCAGGCAATCCATTGCTTAACACGCCCTCTATTTTGAATCATCATTCTAAAATATAACTCTCCCTAAATCTTTAGAGAAAGCCTTTATGTTTAGACTTGGTTCTGAGAGCCAAAGAGTTAAAAATTGGGTATGGCATTTCACTCCTGGGCACATCAGTCACTGCTGAATCTGTATTCATGTCTCTGCCTTGAACTGGTTTCTGTTAAGCCCTCTGCCTAAGATTTAGCTGTGGCAAAGTTTCACAGCACAGTTTTTTGAGGATGAAGCAGACTCAGAGTTTAGGTATTTTCAATAGCAGGTCTGTCTGCAAACTTTATCAGCTTGCTTTACTTTCCAAAGCAGAGTTTTCACTTCTCTTTGCCCTGTAGAGCCAGAGGAGTTAATGAGCTGGATTCTGTTCTGTCTCCGTACCTACAAAATTAACAGCTAAATTCTCATTTTCAAAATAATTTTGAGGGAATTATGTTAAAGACATTAACAAACAACTTGGATTTTTATGCCCCCATGTGAATTACAAGTACTAGATGTTGAGAATTCTTGAGACAACATATTTGAGTCTCACCTCCTAAAAATCTTTTTGTACTCAAAGCCCACAGCTCCCACTTATGTGGAAAAAATAATCCAGCAACTTCAAAGCAAAGACAGTAGAAGACCTCTAATGCCAGCATACTTCTTGGCTAAAGTGGGTTTGTAAATTACATTTCCTAAAGTAGGAAAATGGATCCCACTATCCAAGATTACATTCAAAGGGCAAAGTGAAAGAGAGTTACTTCCTTGCATAAGAAGCCTCAATAACGGCAAAGAAATTTGGCTGAAAATTTGTGTGACCATCCAGAACTTTTTTCTTAATGATTGCTGAATCTGTACAGAGGAAAGCTGGTAGAAACGGTGTTCAAACACAACACGAACATCATGGTGACAATGCATCAGAACAGCCAGACAAGACAGTTCTGTCTCCATGAAATACACTACAAAACCATAATTACTTTTTAATTTGTTCTCTGTGAGCCTTCCTGGCTGCTGTCAGTACCTTCCCATACCTGTGGTTACACCTGCCTCCCACTTCAGTGACAGTTATAACTTGGGCAGTAGCAGCACTACTTAAAATATTGTCTCCTTCTCTAAAATTTGTTAGTTCTGGGTCTTTCTTAGCCCAGAAGCCGGTGTGAATCTGAACAGTCTATTCCACTTCAATGCATTGTTTGTTGTAATCCTCTCTATCAGGAGATGGTGGTTCTGAAACCTAAAGTTCACAGAATGCAGCTTTGTATCTCGGGCTGGGATCGAGGGAGAAGTTTCCTGTAGCTTGCTAAAGCTGGCACAGCTGCACCATATTCTCTTACCTTTTAGGGCAGATTAAATTCTCTCCTATCTGTGTGACACTGAGCTAGCACCACACTTGGATTTATTAAGAGTTAAAGTATTTGCTGAGATATTTATTTCATCTGATGACAGAGATTAAATTCAGATTTCTGGGGTATTTTTGTTACTTTTTACTTACAATCAGAGAAGCCTTTGCTAAGATATTATCTAAATGCCCTCCTTTTCTTTCCCAGGATCAGGTTTGGGTTTGCCTCAAATTCCTCAGAATATTGATAAGAAAAATATGGATTTTGTTTATGATGGCAACCTTCTGTTCTCACCCAAAGTAGGAACTACACATTTTCTTCCTTTAGCTACTGGTTTATTGTATGTCTGTTCTTTAAGAAAGGCTGAATTTATTTTTTAATACCGAGTTACTCTGTACTTTTGAGAAAACAATAGTGAAATAACAGGAGTGCAGACAGCCACATCACTTCTAAAATCTTGCTGTGACTGTAGGACTGTTTGCTATAATGTCTCTTCGCTGA
The DNA here is from genome assembly GCF_000700745.2 of Antrostomus carolinensis. Classification (NCBI taxonomy): domain Eukaryota; kingdom Metazoa; phylum Chordata; class Aves; order Caprimulgiformes; family Caprimulgidae; genus Antrostomus; species Antrostomus carolinensis. The sequence continues at coordinate 5,878 of NW_010300800.1, read as the reverse complement.
AAATGTTTATTTCCAAGAAGCTCACAGAACTTCATGAAGGAAGGAAACAATAAAAATGAAATTCATCAAAATGAATGTTGTCCAACCTTTTCTGTGTTGCTATTGCTTGGTGAAATATTGTTATTACTGCCAGGGTAGGGATTTCACTTTGGTTCACAGTACTTCTTTTAGACCAGTAGTTGCTTTTTCTCGTGGGATTTATTTAAAATGGCTCAGTAGCATTAGTGGCCCTGCAAATTGGCCTAGTTATCTTCAGGTTTCCATATGTGAATTTCTCTTACCTCTTAATAATAATAAAAAAGCAACCTTGGTTATCATCTCTGGGTTAAGTAAGAACAGAACAGACAAGTTAGATGGTCTCCACTGCTGGGTAAATGATGTTCAGAGGTGTTCAGCTGAGAGAATACCTGATCATGTGATGTTATAATATGCTTTAAAATTCTGAAAAGGAAGGGCTTACTCAGGTTCAAAAGTGCATTTAACAAAGATTATAGTAGT
>NW_010300800.1:0-5150 GCF_000700745.2 Antrostomus carolinensis | reverse complement strand
TTTCCCTATTTTCTTCTTTATTGTAGACGTAAAGGTGATTGTTTTTGCTTTCCTCCTTTTGAAACAGTTTTGTTTCACAAGTCAGTCTCTGTGGTGTGAGCAGATCAAGTGTCTCAAGTTGGAATATCAGAGTTTTCTGTTACTGATGGTATTGGCACCACTAAGTGCTTTGAACAGAAAATCTCAGTGACTGATACAGCAGTAGATGTTGACCTGAAATACCTGAGCCTACACTGTCAATCTGAAAAGCAACAACCACAAATTGCACTAGATGAAGTGAGCTCTGGAGGATCTGGGAGCCTTGGAAAAGGGAGGTAAATACCCACAGTCCAAAGTGGGGGAGGCATTTATATAAATATATATATATATGAATGTTCATGTGAAATATCTCTGATATTCCAGCCTGCAAGTTCAGTGCTTCTCTTCTTTCCAGCAGAAATATTTTGATAATGGATTAATGGAGATTGTTATGATGGAAATTAAATTAACAAAATTGAGAAGGGGAAGGAAAAGGGTGCCTGCTCTACCCTATTCATCCAAAATAGTCTCTTGTGGATGCTATCTTCATTTACCTCCAACAGTTCAATTAATCTTAATTAGACTTGTTTATTAGGAGATTTGAGTACGTGTATTTAGCACTGAAAGTTTTTGGGTGCTTCTGTGCAAGCAGACTGAAAAGGGAGTGCAATCAATTAAATGATGTAGGGAAGTAGGAAATTAAGTCTGTTTCAGCAGAATATGGGCAACGTGTCGTCCTGGAGATGCATTGCACCTTCACATCTTCACCATTTCTTACAGACCAAATGAAATGTCTCCTTGAAGTCACTCTGCAAACAGAGGCAGAGAATCTATTAGACCCAGTACCTTCATGACAGCACCTCTATTAAAAATGGATGGACAGCTTCCGAATACCCATTGTTTGCTGTCACCACAGATAGGATTGGGCTAATGAAACAACTAATTAGATTTTTGTAATCCTGTCGTCATTGTTTGAGACAGGTGACATTTGGCTTGAATTTCTCATGTGGATCTCTTCAGCCTGGGGAGGAACACTTTCCTCTGGCCAATTTGGCTCTTGTCACTTTGCTGGAGTGGCAGTTCCCTCTGTTGGTGTAGTGGAATCACTGCCTCCCCAAACACAGCCACGTCACTCAGCATTTGCATGGAGAAGAGGAGGAAAACGAGGATCCGATTAGTCAAACAGGCCTGTGTTCCAAATCCATTTCAGAAATCAAATAGTAGAATTGGATTGAGTTCATAATGGAAGAATTACTGAGGTATTATTACCAGCTGTATTACACATTCATCAGCTCTCTGAGCGTGCGGGGATTTGCCAGGCGTTCTCCACTCCCCACTCCTCATTCCTATCGGCGCGGATGCAGCGAAGGGATAACAACCCAGTTAAAAGCTGTATAAATTAAGGAGCGATTAAGACAAGTTTGGGTGGATGCTGAATGTTAATCTGACAGGCCACATCCTTCTGCAATGTAAGAAGGTGCAACTTTCACTGATAGCTTTCTGACTTCAGCAGTGCCTCGTGATGAGACTCGGTTATGAGAGAATGTAGTCCTTGAAGCTTAACTGAGTTGTGCATTGGTTTGGTTGTTTATTTGGTTTTTTTAAGCCTCCTTGCTAATAGTATTTCTGCTGGTATTGATTTCTAATGGGAGTTGGGAGCTTTATTCCCTTAGAGATTCTTATGAAATCCCTGCAATTAGAGGGGGGGGAAAAAAAGTGACACTGAGCAGGAAAGCTGTATTAATTGGTAACTCAATATAGTTTGACCCAGATCATCTGTGTTTCTGCCTGGGCAGTCCCCTGCCATCTGTGGAGCTCTGAGTTCTGTCTGTAAGAAACTCACTGGGCAGCTCCAATTATACTCAGAAAAGTCTTTGTGTTAAGAATCTTACATTTCATATGTTAAAGAACAAAGTTGAGTGAATCAGTGTGCAAATTACCAACCTTCAGGTTGTTGAATAGACTTGTGAAGTCAAATGCCTTCTCCAGATTTATGTGCCGTAGTAAATACCATCACGTAGCTCAAATTGCCTCTGTGAATCTATATGGCAAGTGACCTGCACAGCTGACTGGATTGTGGGATTACTGGATAAAGTATCTTGTCCGCTGCTGTTCTAGTAATATTAACACCACAGGCCTATTTGGTTTAATTACATAAATGGAATATATGAAGGCACTACAGCATCTCAAGGGCTTAATGTATAGACTGTCTCAGGACATCTCTGGTGTAGTCGATGCCATCTCCACAGTGTTCTTAGGCAAACTTTAGCAAAGTTAGGTCTTGAGGCAAATCAGAAGCCAAACAGGATTAGAAAATGGATCTCCTAACTCAGCTTCAGCTGTTAGTGTGCCTGGTTTATCAGCCACATTCCATGGTATGTGTGCCAATGAATTTTAACCCTTTCTTTTTTTTCTTTCATCACAAGAGCTGTGCTTTTCAGGAGCTTGGGTGTCATGTTGAAGCAGGGGTACTGTTACCTTTAGTTCTTATTTTAAGTGAGAAGACAAGAGTCTTCTGTGGTCAGATATGAACCACAGATTTAATACCCTTCAAAAAGAGGAGAAAACGCTTAATTGCAAAGGACATTTGGAAAATGTTTCAAACTTCTCACAGCAGATTCTGTTTCTGTAAAATTTCATCAAATTTCAGCACTACTTTTCATGAATTTTCTTTTCCGTTGCCAGTCTTTGTCTGCCTTGTGTATTTTTAGAACTCAGCTGAATAACTGCTTTGGTTTCTTCAGATGCTGTCATCCATATTTTGCGTAACTGAGATGTTCCATTTTCAGAGTACATCTGACATCGAGTAAATTGCATGGGACATAACGGCTTTCGCAGCCTCGGAAGCCCGCTGCTCCTGTTCAGGGGCCTTTAAATGTTTAAACGCTGTACTTAGAGTTTACATCCAAGAGATTGTGTCTCAGACCTTAGAGTTTCTTTTGTTTTTATAAATTATCGAGAGGGTTTTGGAAAAAACTTTTAAACTAAAGAAATATTTGCTTTTAGAAGATAAACTGGCAACTTTTAATCATAATCTTGTAGTGGTTATTTAAAAAAACCCCAAACAATTCTTTTTAGGTACTGAAAACATTCATTTTCTTTTTCCTGTTGCTGATATTAAAATAGTTTTCTTTCTGAGAATAAGAATGGCTCAAGTAGAGCAAGATCACTTTCTATAAAATACTATACCTGTCCTGACCTAAAGGGGCTATTTTTAGCCTATATAGGTCAAGGGGGTTGGAACTAGATGATCTTTAGGGTCCCTTCCAACCCAAACCATTCTATGATTCTATGTCAAGGTTTCAAAAAGGGCAACTTCTATATTTTTGCTGAGGTTGTAGGTTCGTTTTTAAAATATGGACATTTGTCTACGACAAAGTAGAAGGGAAAATAATTTCACATTCTTCTTGAGTTTTGAGGTATTAATCAGTTTGGTCACTGTAGACACAATGTCAATCCTCTTAGTAACATAACTGTAACTGAAAACCCTCTGAGCCATCCAGCCCTTCTGTGTAGCTGTACATTATTAGTGATAATTGCATGGAAAGGAAGTTGTTGGTCTGCTCCTGCTGTTTATTCTCCAGAATAAGCATAATCCTTTGTTTGTGGACAGCACAATTAGCAGCTTTGGAGATCATCATTATTTTATACCTGGGGTTTAGAAAATTCTGTGGGGAAAAGATACTCTTAAGCTTTATGTGAAAATATTAAATTTATTTAGAGTTACTTTTCAAAGCTTCAGTTGTCCGAGACATGGGAATATCTGTACAAGATGTTTATCTGTTCATTCCACAAGTGTGTGTGTGTGTGGTGGGGGTTACAGGAATACGCATATGGAACAGAGCAGACCTAGTCAGAGTACACAAAGCAAAGCACAGCAATAGCCAAAAAAAGCAAAATAGTGGCACAAAAGTCAACACCCAAACAGTGCATTATCTTAGAACAGGAGTACAATGGACTGACAGAGAACAGATTTGATCTTCCTGGGTACTCACAGAACTGGTATGAGCTAGCCTGGCTGAGAAGTCTGGGAGGAGAGAACTCAATCTGTGAGCGGGTGGACCAAGCAGTGACGGTTTTGTCTTCCCCTCCGGTGACTCTTGTCCTTCTTCGTAACAGCTGTTGATATGGTGTTCTTGGCCCTATTTCCAGTGGAAGTGTGATGGGGTGCAAACACATGCTTGTTCCAGTGCATTATCTGATACAAGTTCAAACAAATTTACATGCTTCAAAAGACAGGGGTTGTATTTTCAAACTCAGAACTTGCCTAATTTATCTAAACTCACAGCGATATTAAGTCTCATACGTAGCTGTTTCAGTTCAACTAGGATAAGTGTTGGTGTTCCTGCTCATACTGGCTGAGGTATGCCTACTTGCTGTGCTAGATTTCCGTATCTCTAAGCTTGAGGATATCAGACTTTCTATTTTAAAAAGTAATTATATATTTCAATCTGTGAATTCATCAATTGTTTGCATCACCAGGACTCAGTATAGACAGCGTGCCCAGGAACTAGAAATTGCCAAGATTAAAAATGAAATAATTTAAAAAGCATAACTTCATGGTTCAGTTTCATTTCCACATCTATGATTTTAAAAAATATCTGATGCCTTTGATGCCAAGGATGAAATTTTATTTCTGTAGGCCCAACACATTTGTGAAAGCAATCTTCATTCTACTTTGATTTCTTCATCATCAGAAAAATAGCCAGTTAAATTGCAGCTTTTCTATCAGTGGTAGTAATTTGACAAGAATAGAGAGCTCAATTTTAAGCTTTGAGCTGAGTTAGTGACTAAGACAGCAAAAAATATTCTCCACTGAAGCCAAGCATACTTGATTTGTGGCTGCTGAAATGATTAATGTTAAACCTCATAACGCATTTTTATTGAGAGTCACTTTAAAGTAGATCAACATTAAAACAATAGTTAAGCATGTCAATTAAAGCATAACAACATCCCTTTATTTTGGCAGAACCCACCGTTCATTTCAATTAAATTTTATTTATAACCTATTGAAGCTGAATATATGGAGGTTCCATGTAAACATAAGGAAAAACTGTCACTGAGAGAGTGACAGGACATTGGGACAGGCTGCCCAGAGGAATTGTGAACATCTGCAGATGTTCAAAACCCGC
>NW_010300799.1:377-987 GCF_000700745.2 Antrostomus carolinensis | reverse complement strand
CCCTGGTGGCCCTGGTGGCCCCATCCCTGGTATCCCCATCCCTGGTGTCCCCATCCCTGGTGGCTCTGGTGTCCCCTGATCCTGGTGGCCCTGATACCCCCTGACCCTGGTGGCCCTGGTGTCCCCTGATCCTGGTAGCTCTGGTGTCCCCATCCCTGGTGGTCCTGATGTCCCCATCCCTGGTGGCCCTGATGTCCCTCATCCCTGGTGCCTTGGTGTCCCCTGATCCTGGTGGCCCTGGTGTCCCCATCCCTGGTGGCCCTGGTGTCCGCATCCCTGGTGGCCTTGGTGTCCCTGATGTCCCCATCCCTGGTGCCTTGGTGTCCCCTGATCCTGGTACCTCTGGTGTCCCCCATCCCTGGTGGCCCTGGTGTCCCCATCCCTGGTGGCCTTGATGTCCCCCCATCCCTCGTGGTCCTGATACCCCCTAATCCTGGTGGCCCTGGTGGCCTTGGTGTCCCCAGTTCCAGTGGCTCCAACATCCCTGTCCCCATCCCTGGTGGCCTTGATGTCCCCCCATCCCTCGTGGTCCTGATACCCCCTAATCCTGGTGGCCCTGGTGGCCTTGGTGTCCCCAGTTCCAGTGGCTCCAACATCCCTGTCCCCATCG
>NW_010300799.1:0-217 GCF_000700745.2 Antrostomus carolinensis | reverse complement strand
GGTCTCCTTGGTGTCCCCATCCCTGGTGGCCTTGGTGTCCCCATCCCTGGTGGCCCTGGTGGCCCCTGATCCTGGTGGCCCTGATGTCCCCATCCCCAGTGGCTCCAAAATTCCTGTCACCATCCCTGGTGGCTCCAGTGTCCCCCTAACGCCACCCTCAACCCCACCCTTGGTGCCCCCACCAGCCCCATCCTTGGTGCCTCCACCAACCCCATCC
>NW_010300798.1:0-6995 GCF_000700745.2 Antrostomus carolinensis | reverse complement strand
TTGTTCCTGCCCAGATGCAGCACCCTACACTAGCTGGGAGGTGAAGCTCTGGGATCTGGGATGAGAAGCTCTGCATTAGTTACTGGAGCAGGCTGCTGTGGGAATCTAATCTGTCTGAGCTAGCTGGGATAAGGAGGAGAGATCCACTTAGCACAACAGGATTCCTCTGGCACGAGAGACGTGGATGCTTTTTGCTGGATAAATGTTTGATAGCTGCACTCATTTTAAAATGCCCTTGTTGCTGTCGGGGTGCAGAAGTGGGGCTTGCCAGAGCTGGTGTCTGAAGCCAGGTTGTTTCTAGTAATTCAGCAATGTATTTGTTGTTGAATACCTCTGACAAAATGCCCTGTCCTCTTCAAAAGTGCCAGAGTAACAAGATGTGATTAATGACTACTTCGGTCAGTCTTCGGGCAGGAGGAGTTACCTGTTTAATGTCTTGTTCTCCTCGGAGGCCGAGTGAGATCCCTCTGCATGAAAAAGCAGCAGCACACAGGCCGGGGTAAACGGTTCAGTGCTCCCTGTCATAGAATCCCAGACTGGTTTGGGTGGGAAGGGACCTTCAAGCTCATCCAGTCCCAACCCCCCTGCCAGCAGCAGGGACACCTTCCACTAGACCAGGTTGCTCAAAGCCTCATCCAACCTGGCCTTCAGCACTTCCAGGGAGGAGCAGCCACAGCTTCTCTGGCCAGCCTGGGACACTGTCTCACCACCCTCACAGTGAAGAACTTCTTCCTAATATCTCATCTCCATCTCCCCTCTGCCACTTTCAAGCCATCGCCCCTTGTCCTGTCACTCCTTGTCCACAGTCTCAGCGTCTCTGTATACAGTTCCTCCTGGATCTATTGTGAAAGCTGTTTTTCCTTTTGCTGACAGGATTACTACAGCAGTGGGTACTACCAGGAGGTGGAACCAGCCCAGGCACCGCCCCAGGAGATGAGCACCGACTCCTCCTTCATCGATGACGAAGCGGTTGGTGCTTTACTGTCTGTCCCACTGTGGAATTTGCATTTAAGCTCTGCTAGAACATAGGACCTGCTTGGCAGCCACAGTCCTGCCCCACCAGCATGGCTTGTGCTTCATGCTGAGTTGGACCAGCTTGTTCTTCTGTGGGGTCCAGCACTGTGTTGTGGGCAAGTGCAGTGTCCTGTTGGGCTACTGCTCCAGAAGGGTTTCCTTGTTTTATTTGTCAGTGAGATTTGTTATTTCCATTGAGCCCATTCTCGTGAGTGATATCAAGGTGTGTATCATAGAATCATAGAATCCTGGAATGGTTTGGGTTGGGAGGGACCTTAAAGCTCATCCAGTCCCAACCCCCCTGCCAGCAGCAGGGACACCTTCCACTAGACCAGGTTGCTCAAAGCCTCATCCAACCTGGCCTTAAACACTTCCAGGGAGGGGGCATCCACAACTTCCTTGGGCAACCTGTTCCAGTGTCTGACCACCCTCACAGTGAAGAACCTCTTCCTAATATCTCATCTAAACCTTCCCTCTTTCAGTTTAAACTAGAAAGAAGATGTAGAGCAAAGATGTTGCTTGCTGAAGCGCAGATGAGCAGATACCTTCATGGTACATCCTCTAGCACAGCGGTGAACTCCCTATTTATTTCAAATGCTCAAAAAACCGTTTTAAAACCCTCCACATTTCCCACTGTTGATCTGATCTAGAAAGTGCCAGCCTCGTTAGATGAGCTGGTCAGTGCTGCAGAAGACAGTCGCCCATCTGGTGCTCGCTTCTTTTGAGGGAGCTCTTTGCTTGGAAGTGGATTTGTGTTGTGGGAGGTGGATGTGCCAACAGCAAAACTTCAGGTGCCTCCCTAGCACTTAAAACGAGAGACCCAGGAGTCTAAGGGTCTTCTGAGCAAGACTGAAAGCAAGACAAAGCTGTTTTCTCTCCTGCATAGGACAATGAGATGATAAACTTCATGCTGAGGAGTTTAAGATGTTCTGATCTATAGCAAAGCAGAATGCTCCTAAAGAAAAAAATCCTGGTTGGAAAACAAACATTGTTTGAGCTTGTCCCAGGCTGGTGGAGCTGAGGCTCAGACCCCCCCTGACCTTGGCTTGTTTCAGCGTCGGTGCGTGACGTGCGTCTCTAACTCCGGTTGTTCCTCTTCTTTCAGTTCAAGCGTCTGCAAGGCAAGCGGAATCGAGGGAGGGAAGAGATCAACTTTGTGGATATCAAAGGTGACGATCAGTTGAGTGGAGCCCAACAGTGGCTGACCAAATCCTTAACGGAGGAGAAGACCATGAAATCCTTCAGCAAGGTACCCACAGGGAGGGAGGAACACTGGCTGGGATTCGGAGATCTCTGCTCCGTTCCTGTTCCCGTTCCAGTCACGCTGGAGCTGTATCAGCTGCTGTGCAGCCACTGGGCTGAGGGGACAGGGAGCGTGTTGTCTTGGTGTATAAATAATTACACACGAGAGACCAGTAGAGCTTCTCGAAACACAGTCCCAGTGTGCAGGTGGTAAAGATCAGCCAGGAACTCCTTCAGCCTAAGGAATCTGCCCAGAGCCATTAAATATGAAACAAATACTTCTTGCTACACCTTGGTGCAAGCTCTTGGCTTGATTCACTCTTGGTGTCGGTATCTTTCTAGGCTTAACAGTTCACCTGCTTTTTGCTTTCTAGAAAAAAGGAGATCAACCCACGGGACAGCAGAGGAGAAAACACCAGATCACATACCTGATCCATCAGGTGAGTGACTTCCCTGTAGCGTGGAAACCCATCTGGGCAGAATTCCAAGGTTTAATGCTTGGCAGAGCTGGTGGAGCTGCTCTTTCAGCAGCTGGCGATCAGGGGCTGACCCTAAAAGTGCTGTGACCCCTGGGAGTGGCTCTGATGGGGAGTGTCCTGGCCACCGCCAACCCAAACAGCTTCCTGGCAGCAGTGCTTTGTCCCCAGGGGTGTCACAGCACTGAGCTTCTATCTTGCTTTTTGCTTTATATCACTGTTCCCCTCCCTCCCGGCCCCGCTGCGCGCGCGTCGTGTGTGTGTGTTACGAGACTCTCTGCTCCCTGTCCTCCCCCTGCTGCCCTGTGGTTGGGAAGCGGTTTGCTGAGACCATCCCACTCGAGAAGTTGTGTTTCAACATGAATGAAATGCTTGGTGCATCCAAATTAATTCAGGCTTCTGTCAAGATAATTGTGCTAACTCCTGTAACGAGGCTTCTCACTGAAGTGCTCGGTAATCCTCGTCGACAGGGGAAAAACTGCTGAGTCAGCAAGCAGCGCCACTGATGTTAATCCTCTCAATTTTCTGCAGGCAAAGGAAAGAGAACTGGAACTGAAAAACACATGGTCTGAAAACAAGCTCAGCCGACGTCAGACTCAAGCCAAATACGGATTCTAACACCTCTGTCCAACTTTTTGGCTGTTGTCCCAGGTGACCTCACTGGGTCACTTCTCCTGGCCTTCTGGAGATCAACCAGGCCCCGCGTAGAACCTGGTCTGCTCGGTGGGTGGGAGGATACTGTGCTCCCCTGCCTGTCAGGAGAAAGATTGAATGCAAACCTGAAACTCCACCTGTAATCTTTCCCCTCCCTCCTTATAAATGATAATGTGGAAGGTTCCAATCAAGTTTTGTATGACTGATGGTGGTCCCAGGGCAGCTGCAGGAAAGGTGTCTGGTGAGAGGCTCGGAGCTTTTATCCTTTGGGTACATGGGGTTACTCCTCCTTCGACGTCACCTCACCAGACTCTCAATCAACTTCCAATTCCCACTTTGCTCCTTTCTTGGACTCACTGTGCATTGAAAGTGTCATTTTTCTTTCTAAAAGACAGTGAGTTTCAAGAGCAAGCCTGACACTTGGCTTTTTTTTTTTCTTTCTTTTTTTTTTATCCTTTTATTTGAGACGTCCTCACGGCTGCTTACTCATGTCTGAGTAAATCCAGCTCCTCTCCTCTCATCTGAACAATTTTGATAGTGTTTTTGTTCTCAGCTCCACTGGCCTGTAGGTCTCAAACCGTGCTGAGGAGAAACTCCTTGACAGGTCAGAGCTTGCAATAGAGATGACAACGCCCTGAGTGTGGAACGCACAAGAAAAGCAGCGAGAATCTCTCGCCCAGCACCATGTGCTGCTGAGGGCTTTTGGATAAACGTGATCAATGTGTGTATGTACGTTTTTCTTCCCTTTTTTCCCCTTTTTCCTCCTCCTCCCCCTGACCCAGGGGCTGCAGTGCTGTACCAGACTTGTTGAACTGAATAGTCCCAGCGTCACATGGCGCGGGGCCGCTGGCAGGCAGCTCGGCGAGTGAAACAGCAGTATTTCCTCTGAGCAGACACAGATGAAAGCTGCCAACTGTACATTTTTATTTTTATTTTATTTTTTTCCAGCTTGTTTGTATCAATTCTGTTTCAATTAAGTATTAACTTTACCCTCCTGGCTGGGAAGAGGAGACCATGTCCGGCCTTAACTTTTTTAAAATGAAATCTTTCTTTTATTTAAGGTATTAGGTCTCGATGATTGCAAATCATGTGCAGCCTCGCTGGCCAGATATTCATATCTTTAACCAAATCTCTGTGGCCTCACTTAGTTTGTTGTTCACCAAAGTGTGTGATGCTGAAGGGAACACAGAGCTGGTCTGGTTATTTAACTTACATTCCCACCATGAAGGGTTATATTTGTTGTAACCGCGGCTAAAACAGCTAATATTTGTTTATACCATTTAGGGAAAAACTCCCAAGAGGTTGTTTTTTTTCTCCCATGTTACCTGTTAAAAAACAAACAAACAAACCCCCGTGAATGAAGTCTTTTCTTAGAATATTTGAAAATAATCTGATTTCTAGTTTAGTTCCCTGGATGTTTTAGTACTTTGCCGAGCGCGTTTGGAGTATTTGAACGAGCAGAATAAAGTTACTGTTGAGTAATTTATTCATATCTTATATGTACAGTGAAAATCCTCTGAAAAAAAGAGATTTGATAAAAGGAATAAACTTTTAAATGAACCCAACCACAACTTGTTTCCATCACCAGGTGCTCGACTCTTTGCTCCAGGCTTTGCTTTTCCTTCTCCCCTCCTCAGGAAAGCTGAAGCACCTTCACATCAGCCCACGTTTCCGGCGCCTCTGCCTCTGCACGGACGTTGTTGCGCAGCCGGTGATGAAACACTTGGTCCCAGGGAGTTTTGCTATGTGCAAAAAATATAACGTTGTGAACCCCAGGACTGGGTTGTGCCCACTGATGAGGATTCAGATGTTTAAAACACGGAACCTGGCCCTCGGTGTTCGGCGTGGCAGCTCCCGGTGCTGGAGGGCTTTGCCGCATGGTTGCTGCGGGCAGGAGGCTCTGGCCTTGGGCAGAGCGTGTGCTTCTGCACTTGGGTGGGATTGTGGAGTCCTGGAGCGAGCTGAGAGCTTGGAGCTCAGATTCCCTGTTTCTTGTTTTCCATTTCAGTGTGTAATGGCTCATTTTTAGCACTAGAGGGGAGGTAGGAGGACAGGAATCGCCACTGATTTGTGTTCTGCCTTGAGCCGTTTAAAAGAGCAACAAAACGTAGGCTTGTGAAAAACGAAAGTGATTTTTCTGAGAGGTAAAAGAAAACAACTCCAACCCCCCAGCTCTCCTTTTTCCTCCCTGTTTTGAGGCTCTAACAGATCTTGGCCCGGGGCTTTGGCTGTTCTGTGCTTTCTGCTCTGTTTAAAGCCAGGTGTGCCAATTCTCCTGCGAGAGTCGTGCTGGTTTGGTGGTGTTTCAGACAAAACGATGAGGCTGGGGGTTTGCATCTTGCTGGGCAGCACCAGGGTTGGTGTCACCGACCCAGTAGATGAATTTGGTCCTCGGGTTTGGTGTTACTCTGTGTTTTGTGGCTTGGAGGTGTCGGCACCGGGCTGGCGGTGTTCGGTGTGTCCCTGCCTCTGGGCTGCGGTATCGCTCTGGCTCGTGGCCGATTTAATAGCTGACTCTGGATGCACCAGCTGTGCCTAAAACCCATCTCTGGTTTTACTCTAATAGCCCTTTTCCGCCCTCATTTTATTAATAGAAATCTGTTTTTTGAATGTGTTTAAAGATAAATTAAATCCCTTCCTTTCTTCCTCTCCTAAGTGTCTCGCAGGGCTTGGGAAGCAGGCTGCTGTGTCGGGAAGGGCGTGGGAATGATGGAGAGGAGTGGACTGGGATTGCTGGTGCTGCCAGGGCGCTGGTTGTATCAGAGTGGCCGACCGCAGCCTCACACCTCTCCTCTCCTCCCGGGTCCGTGGGCTTCCTTTGGTGGAGAAGGAGATGGCAGTTGGGTCTTGTCTTAGACCTACCCGTGTGGGTGGCTTAGAGATGGTCCCCAGAAAGCTGCTCGTAAATGTTCTGGGGTCCCTCTGGCCCCGCCGTGGCTCCCTTCGCCGCGCTCGTCCTCTGGCCATAAACAGGATCATCAAACTCCAGCTGAGGGTTCGTCGTGGTGCCCTGGGGAACGGGCAGGGAGAGGTGAAGGGGAACAGCCCTGGGATTGTTCCCTGTGGGGTGGGGTTGGATTTAAGAGCCAGGATGTGGTTGCAAGTCGGTCCTTCACCCTCCCAGCCCTCAACTTTGCTCCTGGTTGTGAGTTGGGGACTGTCACTCCAGCATGGAGCCCTGGGCAGGGGACCCCCTTCTCCCACCATGACCCTGATATGGAGCAAACACCGACCCACCAGCCTCTATGGGTTGTTTCGCTGAGACATCGCTGTGTGACTGAGCTCGAGAGCAATGACCAGCTCTACAATGGCACCTGCCATGAGGAACGCACCGTGGCAGCTGGGCTGGAGCCTCCTCTCTCCATCCCGTCTGTGGTGGGAGCTGCTGGGAGCTGCCTCCTCTTGGAAGCCTGGCTGGAGACACTGCGGAAGAGCCGGCGGTGAGCGCGGGGTTTGGGGGGCAGTGTGGAGAAGGCACCTCGGGCTACCCTGGGGTGTGGAGCGGGTAGATCCTGCTGGGCCAGTGCCACCTCAGAGTAGATGTTCTCCTCGGTGCTGTGGCTGGAGCCCCATCCCATGGCATAGAAAGGGAAGGGAGCCTCCGGCCCC
>NW_010300797.1:24762-26959 GCF_000700745.2 Antrostomus carolinensis | reverse complement strand
GTGGAGTCCCCATCCCTGGAGGCATTTAAAACACATGTAGGTGCTCAGGGACATGGGTTAGAGGTGGAATTGGTAGTGCTGAGTTCATGGTTGGACTCAATGATATTAAAGGTCTTTTCTAACTTAAAACAATTCTATGATTCAGAGAAACTGCTGGAACACTGTGTCTCAGGATCAGTCAAGTCCTGTGGGTAGTACTGATGCAGAGAATTAGGAAACAACAGCACTATCTGTTTCCAGATTTTTCTTTCTTTCCCTTGTGTCATCTCCCCTTATTTAAGTTTGCAGATTGCTGCAATTACATGAATGCTTGATATGCTGAATAAATAAACTTAGAGAAAAGGTCTGAAACAGGGGAACCTCATCTCCACATAGCCTGCAGAGGACTGAGGAGGCAGCTACATTGAGCAGGGTCAAGGCCAGCTGAAGAGGTTTCCATGCTGTCCCTGTCATCCCTCTTTCTCCTGTCGCTGGCTGGTGGTTATTGATTTTAGGTTAATGATTGGACTTTATGATCTTGCAGGTCTTTTCCAATCGAGACAGTTCTGTGATTCTATGGTTGTTGGGATTTCATTTGCTGGTTTCAGTGTAAAATGCCAGTGATCTGGTTTCCAACATCTCCTCCTTCTCCCACAGAATCACAGAATGTTGAGGATTGGAAGGGACCTCGAAAGATCATCCAGTCCAATCCCCCTGCCAGAGCAGGAACCTAAAGATCACAAAGGTGAAGATCTTTTGTGATCACAAACCTAAAGATCTTTTGTGAACCAAAAGATCACAAGTCTCCTGGCACAATTGGGAGGTTATGGGAACATGATAGCGGCTGGTGGTGGAGAGGAAGGAAAGCAGGTTGGAGAGGGGACAACAAATGTCCTCATTCATTTTGCTGCTGAAGAAAACCCATCATTGAACTATATCCTCACGGCACGTAGGAAGAGAACTAGCCCGAGGGTGTGCGATTTGTGGCAGCCTGTGGATTGAATTTGAGTTTCTGAATCTCAGGTTTGTGCTTGAACTGGAAGAGCAGCCCTCTCTTCTCCCCCAGATCTGGATTTAGTTGATTGAAGCTGCAAAGAAATTCCTGTATTTCAGATTTTTTTTAAAAAAAGAAAGGCTACTTTGTTTTTAGAGCGATATTTGGCATTTATTACCATAGCATCTGGGCACGGTGCTCTGATTCACATCAAATTCACTTTATTCTCAGTTATAATAACTTTTCAGTGCTGTCTATATTTCAGGGCTTTATCACATATATATATAAAGGCTTTTTGCCACCTCTGGAACCCTGTGAGTAACAAAGCTGTATTTTTTTTTTTCCCCATGTTACTTTCATAGGAAAAAAGTTATCAGATTTGGAGCGAGTTACCTCCCTTAAAGTGTACAATTGGTTTGCCAACAGAAGAAAGGAAATCAAGAGAAGAGCCAATATCGGTAATGTATCAGAGAGCCTGTTTCAAGGGCTAGTTATGTACACTTGCTCAGGAGAGATGGAAATTACGTAAGATTCTATTAATGAAAATATTCAAGGGTCTGACATTCTTAATAGAAACGTGGAGCAATTTTTAAAATTAAGTCTATTGCTGTTCCAGATTTCTTCTAAAATATGGGTAGGAATTTAATTTATGGAATTCCATCATCGATGCAGGAAAAATGATGCGGTTATGAAGTGTTACTGGAAGATCAGTTTTAAAAAGCAAAGTGAGAATTTTGTTGGCGGAAGGAGAATCCTATTTCACTATGTAACTGTATCCTGGGCTGCATCAAGAGAAGCGTGTCCAGCAGTTCGAGGGAGGTGATTCTGCCCCTCTACTCTGCTCTTGTAAGGCCCCACCTGGAATACTGCGTCCAGTTCTGGAGCCCCCAACACAAGAGAGACCTGGAGCAGCTGGAACAAGTCCAGAGGAGGCCACCAGGATGATCTGAGGGCTGGAGCAGCTCTCCTATGAAGACAGGCTGAGAGAGTTGGGGCTGTTCAGCCTGGAGAAGAGAAGGCTCTGGGGGGACCTTCTAGTGGCCTCCCAGTACCTGAAGGGGCTCCAGGAAGGGTGGGGAGGGACTTTTCCTAAGGGCAGTTAATGACAAAACAAGGGGAAATGGGTTTAAGCTGAAAGAGGGGAGGTTTAGATTAGATATTAGGAAGAAGTTCTTCACTGTGAGGGTGGTCAGACACTGGAACAGGTTGCCCAGAGAAGTTGTG
>NW_010300797.1:2870-24675 GCF_000700745.2 Antrostomus carolinensis | reverse complement strand
AGATGATCTTTAAGGTCCCTTCCAACCCAAACCATTCTGTGATTCTATGTTCAGGCTCCTTTGGGTATCCAAAATAAAATCTAAAATAAAACCTTAATATATCTGCATTGGAAATAAGGGAAATTTGAGACGATTGCAAGTTCACAACCTTAGCGTGCTGTTGAAATGAAAAGTGGCTGCTGTGAAGAGCTTTTATCTGGTTGTAAGTTTCCTTGTGTCTCTGTTCCACTGAAATGTGTTTGTTTTTTCAGCCAAAACCCAGGGGTGTCTTTCTTAACTGCCATCCCTGAGACCCCACAGGGATCTAAGAGTCCAAATGAGTTGTTTTACATCTTCAATACAGTCACTCTGCAAGCCAACTGCTTGTTCTGGTTACACCTGTGCTCCTTATTGCTTTCCAAGGGCAAGTGGCTGGAACAAAGCAATAATTTTTCTTGATGATGGGGATAAAACAAAATTCACTTCAGACTTAGCCCTGGAGGTTCTTTGAGTAACTGATTGTAAGGAAGTCAGATGTGACTCTGAACTTGTAAGAAGTAGGCCTTCTAATGTGAATCAACGTAAGACATTCTAATGAGAATAAACTCAAATTAATGGCCAAGATTCAACAAACTTCTGCAGTGCATGCAAAA
Organism: Antrostomus carolinensis; assembly: GCF_000700745.2. Classification (NCBI taxonomy): domain Eukaryota; kingdom Metazoa; phylum Chordata; class Aves; order Caprimulgiformes; family Caprimulgidae; genus Antrostomus; species Antrostomus carolinensis. The sequence goes on along the minus strand of NW_010300797.1, from coordinate 24,043 downwards.
TTTTATGCACTTACTTTGATACTACGCAGAATTGGTGAGACAGTGTCCCAGGTTGGCCAGAGAAGCTGTGGCTGCTCCTCCCTGGAAGTGTTGAAGGCCAGGTTGGATGAGGCTTTGAGCAACGTGGTCTAGTGGAAGGTGTCCCTGCTGCTGGCAGGGGGGTTGGAACTGGATGATCTTTAAGGTTCCTTCCAACCCAAACCATTTTATTCTATGTTTCTATTTTAATTACGTTTGCAGTACATAGAGATCCATACCTGCCTATTACCAGTATTTTTTGCAGATATCAAATGTTATGCTCCTGTGGCTGACCACTTCTTTTTGCCATATTTGTGAATAAGAAAAAATTCTTTTTACATCATTTAACGTGTTACTGAAATTTAACCTAAATTAATTTTTTTCTTAAAAAAATGAAACCTGTCTGTCGAATAGCGGGGTGGGGAGCAAAGCAAAGTTAGTCCAAGGTGGGTGGTGTTGTAGCTGTATCTGGACTATGTGGGGAGGATGATTGGAAAGAGATTAAAGAGAAACAAAGGGAGCTTTAGATGCATGGATCCTACTGGAAGATATAGATATATGTGGTTTTAAATCCCTTAAGTGCTTTAAAAAAATTTTCGCCCATCTATTTTCAGACACTCCCCGCCCCCCTCAAATCCTGCCAGTCCAAACTATGTGGGAAGATCTACAGGGAATGCCTTTGCCACTCCAGTGCATTAGAGGTTAAGCTAATTTTTAATAGGACTGGCTGGAAAACAAGGATTCTTACTCACAAACAAGTCTGTTAGTTGGCAGGGAAGGGGTTCAGGCAAACCAGTATCTGTACATGTGCAAATACTGGAGAGGGAAGAGGAAGAGGCGAAGAACTAACTCTGTTCTTCCAGTTATTCTATGATCTTGAAAACAAAAAAAAAGTAGTTACTTTTAATTACTCTAATGCATCAGATAAATTAGGGATCCATTTGCTTTTTTCGAAGAAGCAGCAATCCTGGAGAGCCATGGAATAGATGTACAGAGTCCGGGAGGCCATTCCAACAGCGACGACGTTGATGGCAATGACTACTCAGAGCAGGTAAGCACAGTGGCTGAGCCTCATGGCTCAGAAAGGGAGAGTTGATGTGACACATGAAGATGCCCTCGACCTCTCGCAAATCAGATGTCTCTTGTTTTTGTTTTGCTTTTATGTAATTGTAACGGGGAAAGTGAAAGAGCACAGCTCCCCTTGTTTGAATGTGTTGAGCAACCAGTGTTCACCCACCTGGATTTATTGTCATACAACAGGACACTTGGCAAGTACGCAATGGGGAGGAGGAGGGAAGATGTTCAGAGGGAGGCAGAGAAGCAGAGAAGGTAGAAGAAGACAGGAGGATCTGCTCCAAACAAGCAAGTTACACCATTCACGCCACACGCAATGTATGAAAAATGTTAGGAGAGTGTGAAGTCACCCAGTGCACCCACCATACACGACTTGCACTCTCCTTACCCCGGCACCATTCTAGTTATCCACCCTACAGAAAGGATGTACAGATCTTTAACTGTTCCTCCTATATATCAGGCACCAACTTGCTTCCCTGCAAAACTAGGCATGTGTGTTCCTTTTGCACCTCTGATTTCTTTCTACCAAAAATATCCCCCATTTTAGCCTGTGCTACAGCTACTGGGAGTTGCTTATCTGGCACCCAGACCAATACAGCAGTAGCCCCTGCCCAGTACACTCTGTAATTCTTTTTGTCAACCTTGCCCAGCAAGATACTGAGCACCCTTCTGTAAGGTGCTGAGCTCCCTCTGTTTTTTTGGGGGAGTACCTTTCAGGAGGGTCTCAGAATCCATCCCTAAGACACTGACAGACAAAGGGTGAAGGGTGGGGGGAAGGATTTGGTTAATAAAGTTTGATGTTTATTTGGCCCCGTACCTATTCCCTATTGTTCTGCAACTATGTGCCACTATTTGGATTGTTTACATATTATCTGTCTTTTTTTCTTTTTTTTTTTTTTCTTTTCTTTTTGCATTTTAGCTCTTGCCTGTTCTCTTACTTTTCTTGGTTATTTTTAACCCTTGACAGCAACTTCTTTTTTAAATTCTCTAGCAAAAGAATACCCCTTCCCGCACTCTGAGCCCTCACCTACCCTAAAGTTGGTGACCCTTCCTTCACACACCTTCCTGACAGGTATTGCATCCCCTTCCCAATTTTTCTTCAGATGTCAGTGTTGGCCAAAACCCCCCAGGGCTGTGTGTACTTGGCACCAGTGGATTTGAACAGTTCACTTGATTCTGGTTTTGATAGGAGCTGTATTCTGCGCTACACCCAACAGCTGGGGTGGGCAGATCGCTTTTAATTGACTCGTTTGGGAGGAGTAGGTAGGTCTCCCTCTATAAAGGCTGCTGGTGGAGTGTAATAGCAACTGAGTGTCCTGGAATGAGTCCCTGGCAGACTTGGCTGTGGCCCAGTATGACAGATATCTGGCAGAGGCATCCCCAGCCGCTTTGCTTCTGTTGAGTATTAAGTCCCTTTTTCTAGGTCATCACCAGCAGATTTGGTGGAACCAACCTTGCTAGCTCGAGATGATGAGAGAATGCTCTCAGGCTCTTATAAAATATTTTGAAACTGCTGCCGAGCACAGATAATTCCTTGTCAGTCAGATACAGGACCTGAATACTGAGGTGAAGTGTTATGTAGACTCCCAAACTGATTTTCTTTTATGTGTTATCCAAAATACTTTGAGAAGAGAAATAAATTGGTTGTTAAAATGTAAAGATTTTTATTTAGAGTCCTTAAAAATTACATTTCCCAGTAATCTAGCTGGGCCTCTCTGTGAAGTAGAATTAGGCATTAGCAGCGGAGCAGATTAAATAACAAGCTCTCTGATGACCATTTAACATCCCTTAGCTGTTAAAACCATAAATTCTCTTTTCCACAGCGACACTTAAACTCTAGTAAACTTTAAAACACAAAGTTCATCCCAATACTAATGAAATGCCTAAAACTCCAGAAGGCAGGACTTTGTGTTTCTTACCATGGTAAAGATTACTGAGAGGCCCTTAGACTGTGTGCACATCACAATATTTGCCTGACATTTGTTGTAAATGAATGCATTCCTTTAAATAACTTTAGGATTTTACCAAATCCTGACTTTTCTGTCCCCCTCAGTGTTTGTCACGTCTCATCTTAATTTAATATTGCATAATACACATGTGAAATTTTAAATTTCACAAGGTCATCACTTAAAGGCTGTTGGAAGACTGATAAATGTTTATCATTTCCTTTCTGTAAATAATAATAATTTAAAAAATCTGCAAGATCATGGTGTGGTAACTATTAGTATCCCATTTTAAAGAGGGGAAGACACCCATGATTTTACCCAAAGTTCCAGAAGCATTTGTTTGACAGCTGGAATTACAATTTAGATATTGCTGGTTCTCCTTATTATTATTGAAAACCAGGCCCTATTTCTGATGTAGACTGAGAAACTTGCTTAACTCACTAGAAAATTTATGCTGGAATTGTCAGAGTTTTAGGTCTGCTCTTGTATGGCCATTATGCACCTGTAGAACGCAGCCCCCCAAATCATTGCACTGTTTTTCTTCATGGTCCAGGAGGTTTTCAGTATCTTTTTCCCTATACCTGCATGAATTCAGTGTCTTTACAGGATACTGGCTCAGACCAAGGGTTAATCTAAGTTTGTGTCCTGTTTCTGAGTTGAGGTTAATAATAGTATTTAAGGAAAAAGTATTTTTAAAGAACAGGACAATTGTAGAATGATTTTATTATAATAGTTTCCAGCTTCTCAAAGTCAGTAGTTTTAAGGGGCTTCCTGAAGCAGGCACTGTACCCACTATCATTTTTCATAGTTCTTAGTAGACTAATTCCCTGAACATGTCTGACCTCCCCTTTTAAAGCCGTTTTTACTTTTGGCTGATCTAAAAATCAGTGAATCCTACAACTGAACTGTGATAAGTAAAGCAATGCTTCCCATTGCTCCTTTGGAATATATGATCTCATCATTCCAGTGAGCTTCCTTGCTTTTTAGATCCCAAGAAGCCACGAACAGTTGTTCTCCTCTATTTGCTAATTATTTGTAATAAACATTTACCATATCAACCATCAGCCATTTCTTTTCCAAGCTGAAGAACCTGAGTCCATTTAGCCTCTCCTCATAAGGAAGCCACCCCATGCTTCTTTTCCCCTGGGCTGCCGTTCTCTCTACCTTTTCTAATTCTGTTGTGTCCTCTTTAAATGGGATGACCAGAACTGTATACAGCATTCAAAATTTTTTTGGGAAAGTGTGAATTTGTGCAGTAGATAATGATTCCTATCTTAGTTTGATTTCCTGACACACTTTGTGTATCGCTTTTATCTTTATAATTTTATATTATCCTCAGAATATTTGGCCCCACCCCTGAAATTTCTGTCTTGAAAACCAGGTATGCCACTCCTTGCCTCACTTACCTTTGTCTGCACAGTGAGGGAGATCAATCCTAAATCCATGTTGTAAATTCCTTTCACTTCCTACCCCTGTAACATGCACAGTTTGCTGCCCCTAGTCCCCGTTACTTCACACACTAGTTGTATCCGCTGGTTTTCTACTCCTGGAGTAACAATGCTTCTCTCTTCTCCTTTCCACATGCACAGGATGACAACACTAGCCATAGTGACCATCAAGACCCCATTTCATTAGCCGTGGAAATGGCAGCGGTAAACCACACCATCTTGGCATTGGCCCGACAAGGAGCCAACGAGATCAAGACAGAGGCTCTAGACGACGACTGATACAAAGAAAGGGGAGGGTCAAAGCAAGAAGTAACTTAGTTTTAGACGTAGCACCTTAGCAGACTTTCCTCGGTCCTTAATATGTGTTCTTACAGTATAACTTTGCAGTTTCTTGTACGTCAGTTAGCTGTTAGGGTCTTGTTCTGTGAAGATGGCATGGTGCCCTCAGCCTTTGCATATATTCTCTCAGTATTAATTCCCAATAAATAATCAATCAACCAACCAACCTCCCTCTCCCAGCCCCAGTGGCTAGAAAAAAATCTTGCTGCTCTGTCTTAGCATTCAAAGTGCTTCCAGGTATTTTAGACAGCCCTCAATTACAAGTCTTAGGCTACACTTAAAATCTTGGATACCCTTAGAGATTGTGTTTAAAAAAAAAAAAAAAATAGTCTGTATGCTTTTCCTTCTCTGAGACTGAAAGGATGCAAGCTGAGGTAGTGGCACAGGGTCGATGGACACCAGATCGGGAGTATCAGCAGAGAGTAAAAAGAACACTAGAAACCCCACTTCAGCATGGGAATAAATGATTTCCAGCTGCAATAAGCCGTGCCTCACTGGTCATACAGTGACTTGATCTACTTTTGGGTGCTGTGCTGAGAATGTCCATTGGGAACACATTCACATATTTCGGTTGATGTTCATATATTCAACACAGCCATCCTCTACTCTCACAAGCTGCGTGGCTTAGTGGATGAGTCCTGCCTTCTGCCTCTGGGACCATGATTGAAGCCCAGCCTGGGATCATATGAAAGATGAGCTGAATGTCTAATGGACAACAGTCCACTTCTCAGAACCACTATTCGTTATTTGGCATGGCTAGCAGTGCCTGCTCAGAAGAGGTCTAGACTCTATTGATCTGTCATTAACAATTCCACCTTTTATTCTTCCTCTCACCTTTTCTGTCCCCACCCTACTCCCCTCTCCACTTTGCCACTTTCCAAAGCAATGTTTTCCAGGAAGGTTTTAAGGTCATAAAATGGGTGAGTGGATTTTTACACATCTGTGTAATTAATGCCTATGTCCTGACTAGCCTGAAAGGTTATTGGAGAACTTTTGCACCTGACCTTTGCTAGATAACCATCATAGCAGAAATACTCTCCTAAATACGAACTTCTTTTTGTTTAAAGGCAGGAGGATCTCTTACCTGAGAAATGGGGTGTGAATGTTTTGTGTTCTCTTTACTCTGTCCTTGTTAAGATGTGAGAAAGCTATACTGCTACGAGCAATTTAATTAACAATTGGAAGCCATACTGATAATGGATGTGGTAATATTTGTAAAGCAAATCTACTTTAAGTAGCAGAAACTAATGGAATTGTTTTCCTTGATCATATGTAGCACTTTTGTTACTTTTTTCTTAAAGATATTTATATTTGATAAGTCTTTTTTTTATCATTTGAGAATTCAAAATACCAAACGGCAAAACTTGCATTACAGAGTCACCCTGTGATCACCTTGTCATCTAGTATCTAAATGATGAACTGTGTGTGCATCTAAGAAAATTACATCTGCTGGCATTGTGTGGAAATGATCTCCTGGCATCCTGATAAAATATGTTGCTGCTGGTAAGAGGAAACATTTCAGTGGAAACAGCACGGGAAGTGTTAGAGATGGGCAGGACTGTGTTACCTTAAAAATAAAAATTAAAAACCTATGTCAATTTTTGTATATGGATATATAAAAATTTGCATAGTGTTTCCACAACATTCCATTTTTATCTTCCCAGTTTATGTGGGAAAAGCTTAAAAAAGGGGAAAACAGCTTAGTGGGAAGGATGGGTTTCCCTTTTCTCCCCTCCACTCCTAAAAGTGGAGGGAGTGAAGGGAAGTTGCTCTTACTTGGCTTGTTCTCATCCCTTCCTCACACTTAACTATCAGATAGCATTGTGAACTAAAAATGTGGCTCCTCAGCAGGTTTTTACCCAGCCTAAACCTCTCCAAGGCGTAGGCTAAAACTAGATCATCTTTACATCTGCTCATCTTGTGAAAATTGCTTAGGTAAGTGTGGAGGAGACTTTGTGCTTTCAGAGGGCACAGAGCTGGCACCTCTTTCTCTCTGTAACTTTGAAGATATATAGGTAGGGCTTGGCCTCGTCTTTCATTTATGGATTTCATTGGAAAATTTATGTGTTTTCCTTAGATATAGATCACTGAAGCAGAATGAAGCCGTCTTTTCTTTTTTTTTTCCCCCTGTTTTATTGCATTTCTTGAGTAGGCAAATTCATAAGTAGCATCAGGGCAGACTCAGGAACGAAAGGAATTGGATCAGTGACCATTGCACCATTGCAGTTTCTTTCTGAATGTGTGTGTGAATGTTTTGGTACTAAGGAGTGAAAGGATGGGGAGAGCTTTTATTTCTATTTTTGCACAGCAGAATGATCGAGCAAACTACAGCCTTAGTGGAATTTTACTTACTTATTTATACTACAGTCACACACCAAGCTGACAAGCAACATCCACGATTTATAGTAAGGAGATTTTAATAATCGATGGCCTTTTTACGTTGGGATTGTCACCACCATTTGTTCTGGTTGTTTCATTTTAAAAAGAACAGACTCAAACTGTTGGACAGCTGCAATTTTAAAAGAAATATTGCTTACTATCCCATGTTAAAAAAAAAAGAAGTCATTGTTTCAAGCATTGCCTTTTTAAAGAAATTGTTTGGTGTGAAGGTGGTGAGACACTGGCCCAGGTTGCCCAGAGAAGCTGTGGCTGCTCCTCCCTGGAAGTGTTTAGGGCCAGGTTGGATGAGGCTTTGAGCAACCTGGTCTAGTGGAAGGTGTCCCTGCTGCTGGCAAGGGGGTTGGAACTGGATGATCTTTAAGGTCCCTTCCAACCCAAACCATTCTGTGATTCAATGGGGAAGAATAAAAATAGTATTAGAACTTCTATATCCTGATTGTAGGTTCACGTGATGCAGGATAGAAGTAACACCACTAAGATTGTATTTCTGTGCCATCTAATGTAGATTAATCTGATCTGAATTCTATTTGTCACTGTCAGGTAGCTGCTGGTCTCATCATACATCAATATCCTATCTGAAGGTTAAAAAGTTAAACCCCTAGTGAACAACTGGAGATTGGCAGATCCTCCTTGTTTGTAGCTTCCTGGTAAATACTGTCTTCTCACCAGAGGAAATGACAAATAACTGGGAAATCGGACACTTAGTTCCATGTTGTCAGGTTTTGGGTTGTTTCTGACTATTTTGACTTTTCTTTGACCATCGAGAGGTAGGAGAAAAGAGGAAGACTACAGCTTTTACCAGAATGCTTACAGCAGGCTGTTTGCTTTATTCTGAAAGTTGATAATGAACAATTTGCAGTTGGCTAAGAACTTTCTGGTTTGATCTGAATTAGCTAAAATGGAACAGACATGGATGTGATGATACCAGTAGAGGTGTACATGATCTAGAGTAAGTGAAAGAATCAGTGGAGTGTCCTGGAATTTACCTTTTGTTTTAAGGGTTTTTCTGCAATATGGGAGTGATCTTTATCTTTCTGTTTCTTGATCTTCTTGAAAATTGAGCCTCATTTTTGTAGCATTGCAATTCAGTTGCAATTTGTTGTAGCCAATCTAGAATTACTGCAGTTTTTGTTCTCGTGTGGGTTCCCTTGAAGTGGATCTGGTGGCAGACTAGATCTACCATTTTGTTCTGTGAATAGAGAAGAAATTATTTAAAGATTCTCCTCTTCTTTGATGGGCACAGATGGCTTTTAACTTCATAGAGTAAGTTCTGGCTGTTATTTTGTTGCTCATAAAGTCCTTATACTTGAGTTGTTGTCTCTTACTGTCTTCTTAAAACAACAATTTCTACCTCCACTTCTTTTTTGGGTTGCTTTGGTTTTCTTGGTTGTTTTTTTGGGGTTTTTTTGTTTGTTTGTTTGTTTTTTAATTCCCTCACCTTTTTTCCTGAAGTATGAGATCCCAGATGTTTGCAAAAGCATTATGAGTTGATAAAAATAAGTCGACGTAGCAATGAGCAGACACGTTATCCGTTGATGCCCCAGCATTATAAAGACATCTTCTACTATAAACATAGTTATTGTTACAGTGTCATCCCATTACTTGTATGTTGGATGAGAACAAGTTGGTTGTGAGTCAGCAGTGCACCCTTCCAGCAATTAAGGAATCTCATTAAGAAGAACCTTCAGCAGGTCAAAGAAAGCTCTTAGTCCCCTCCATTCATCACTTGTGGGACCACATCTGGAGTACGATGTGCAGCATTGGGCAGGAATGAGGGCTGCTGAGATGAGAGGGTTGGAGCACATGTCGTGTGGTGAGAAATTGTGAGAGCTGGGTTTGTTCAGGCTGGCTCTGGGGACATCCTAGAGTTTTGTTCCTCAACTATCTTGAAGGGTAGGTTTAGAGAAGATGGAGCCAGGCTCTTCTCTGTTGTGCATAGCAAGAAGGTGAGGGGCGGTGGGCTCAGGTTGCATTAAAGAAAATCCTAGATGAATATAGAGAGAAATATTTTCATACTCTTGAGTGGTAGAACAGTAGCCCAGAAAGGCAGTGTAAACCCCAGCCTTGGGAATATTCAAAACTCAACTGGATAAGGTTGGATTAGAGACCTCCAGAAGTCTCTTCTGACCTAAATTTTTCTATGATTCCGTACAAACCTGCTCAGGTGGAGATGTTTCCTAGTTCTGATCTATACATGTTGACTTGTTTAAAGAAATTATCCTAATTTGTTGGGTTTTATGGGGGTTTTTTTTTTCTGTTTTACTATTCATAAAACCTTATATTTCTTAGTCTGCTAACAGAGGGGAACTTTATTTACAGGGTCTGGCTCCAGGCTCCAATCAAGCCATAAGTAATAAATTTCATTAATTATTTGCTCTGTTTACACAGTTCTTCAGGGATATTTGAATTACTCTGTTTGTTTCATTGCCTAACATCAGACTGGTAAGTTTTCCATGTTTCTGTACCATTTGTGCTTTAGATCAGTTTTTGCCTTCAGTTTGTGAGGGTTTATCCTCATCTTGCTGCTGTGAGTGCAGGTGAAAAATTTCACGTAGCTGAACATATTAGAGGAAAAGCTGTAGTTAACTTAAGCCCACTGGTGACTACTGTGATAAGCTGGAAATTTTTTGGTTTGGTAAATCATTAATTTGTGATTATCAGAAGTTGAAAGGGTATGACTGGGGAAGAGTCACATTATACTTCTTTTTCCTGAAGCATTTGCTGTTGGCCACTGCTAGGAAAAATAAAACATATTTTCACTAGGCAGTCTGATTTGGATGTTATTTTGAAGATAAATCACTATGGAGTTTGCCAATATGGACTGGCATGGAGTCAGTTAGCCTCCCAAGTGTTAATTTCTGCCTTCAAGGTGCATAAAAACATGGAGGTGAGTTCACCAAGATGTTATGTTCCCCTGTGTGGTATAAAAGTTCTCCTTCACAAGGAGATGCTGCTTGCAAAGAAGTGAAATGAAAGCATTGTACTGGCCTTTTCCCCAGAGTAGTTGAGCCACCGAGACTTGTGATAGTTATAACAGGGTTTCACAAGGAAACAGGATTTATTTTTCATCTAGATGAAATCAGCAAAATTGATAAAAGAATTTTCAAAACTCAAACCCGCTGCCCCTAAAGCACTTAATGCAGGATGTTGTTTCCCCGATCTTAACTTGAATGCAAAGCTGGATTCACATCTTTCTCTGCAAATTACTAAAATTCAGTGTGAGATTTCGCCCATAGTACTGAGAGCTGTGGATGTTGAGTAGGAGATTTTTTTCCCCCTTTATCCGTGGAATTCTGCTTGTTTCAGATGATCATTTTCTTACCAGAAGGTTTATTTTCCTCCTTCCACCTCGGCTACATCACTGTGCAGTCCTCATTCCCCAGTGTTCATCAGCTTCTTTCAAACTCATTGGATAATTACCAGCAAATTCTAGAGGGTTTTTTTTTTTGTCAAAATAAACTTTACTCTTATTTTAGACAAGGCTTCCCACCCAAGTAGCTCTTGCACTCTTTGAAGTGATTTAACTTGATAATATTACTTTGATCAAAATCTTAAGCTTGTAGGCAATAATCTTGAGTTTGGTGGAGCTTTTATCATTTGGCAGGAATCTTTGTTGGCAGGATTGGTCTTGAAAACTGTGTTATATGTCACTGACCTAACGTGTTGATTAGACAGCTGAAGATTTTGTGTGTGTGTGTGGTGTGTTAGTAGCTGTAGTCAGGGTTGTATCGTGATCCTGGCTAATTTAACAGTTTTGTGGAGTCAGGCATTTTCACTGTGATTTCTTGGAAGGGAAGGTTGATGGCCTGACCTAAAAGTACCTTACAGTTCCCAAGAAGAGTTGCAGAGACATTTCAAAAGAAAACATTCCTCTTTGGGCTTTTTTTTTTTTTTTTTTTTGTAGCTGGGATATTTACTCAGGATATTGAATCAGTTATTGGCCAACAGGCATTTGGCAAGCTGAAAAGCATAGCCCTAAAACCTTCATTTTAGCCTCTATTACTGTTGTCTAATTTATGGGGTTTAATCTCTCTGACTTAAAGATGTTGCACATTAAGGAAAAAAAAGAGGCATTCTAGAGATGGCAGCTATAAATTTGAATTTAAAAGACACAGAAAATATTTTTTGTCCTTTGAGAGAGATGTGTTATAACTAGAAAAGCGGGCTTGGTTGTTTTGAGGACTGTCAACAAGATGACAGCATTTTGATGTTGATTTTTGTCCAACAATTATAAATGAAATTAAATAAATTGAAAGTAATCTCAGTGGCACCATTGGAACAAGAGGTATGGGGAGAAAAATTCAGACATCTAAAGAGTTTTTCATCACTAACCTTGGCCTTAGGTTTTTTCACTTAAGAATAACCTAGAATTATCTTTTTCACTTAAGAATAGCCTAGAATTGTCTGTTCATGCCTGTTTTCATGTAGGCATCTATTGAATGTAGGTGATGCTGTGGCTAAGATGGTATTGGCACATTTACAATAATCATTACAAACTACTCACTGTTTTTGTTAAAGTTCTTCTGTCGCATTCTTTTTATAAAAATCCATATCGTGCTTTAGCTTGAGCTCGTTGTAAGAAGTAAAGACATTTTGCTCTTTAAAGATACCAAGATATGCTTGGTGATGCCTGTGACGTGCTTACCAGTGTAGAATCCGGGTGATAATGCTGATGGTTTATGTCACGGAGATAGAAAATGATTTGCCATTTTGGGTGCGGGGCAAAAAATTCACAAATCCTACTTTAAATGGCCCCTTTTAATCAGCCTGATCAAGAAAACTTAATTAATCAGTTTGATTGCTTCAATGTTATGCTCTTCCTCATTTTTTTTTCCAGTAAGTTTTGGAGCACTCTGGCCAACAGCTTCAGCACGAATGAACTAAAACCATTGAACTGGAGTGAACTGCGTAATGGGCCTTTGATGTTTCTGTATGTACAGTGCATCTCTCACTCAGATGGCTTGGCAGAAGGCTCTCTCTGCCATTTATTCCCTCTGCTGATAAATGGAAACGGGTGTATTTTTCTCCCCGATCAAAACATCCAGCACACTTCTGCTAAATCCTTTCAAACTGCAGCCAGGGTAATTGGGATGGGTAGGATAAATGCTGAAGAGTGTGGCAGTACAAGTGATGGCAGTTCTTTTGAATGACTGGGTGTCCTCCTGACATGTAATTAGCTGCTTTAGAAAGATGTGGATTGGCATGGTCATAATTAAAAGGATTTCTGTCTTTTCTGTGACTGAAAACAGAAGATCTTCCACCCCCTAATTCTCTTTAATACCAGTGTTATTAGTGACACTTGGAACACAGCTACTTTGTAAACTTGAGTAATGACCTGTTCCTAATGGTAACTTAGAACAGCAGGGACTGAAACCCAGTTTAGTTTTCTATGCAAAGCTGCTTCTCTTCCTTTTATGGTTTTTCCACCCTCTGCTCATCTATGGATTGCTTCTCAGTGAGTTTTAGAAACAAAGCAGACGTTCAGTTACGTGTGACAGCGTGATTACAGATTACCCAGGGTTCTGGTTTAGCTCCTCTTGATTTATTTGAGAGTTGTGGTGTTGAGATGAGCCATAGTCCAGGAGTCCACTGAATTACTCATCCTGTGTTTTCACCCTGCCTGCAGGTACCGACTGCACTGTTGTCCTCTGGTTCCTGAAGCAGGGAATGTAATTAACTCTTCTGTACCACTCCAAGTTCTCCTTCATAGTGTCTCAGTTTGGAAGCCTTATCAGGAGTTGTTGCCAAGTATATAACTGTGTTGTCCTCAAGCTGTCTGCTGTCTCCTGTTGCAGTTAGGATGCTGTAGTGATATGAGCTAACTCATCTTTTTTTTTCTTGAGAAATCTCAAAATAGCCTGCAACTGGGTAGTTGGCTGGATGGTATGCTTGCCATTCATGACAGGAGAGGATATCTGGTGGTGACCTAAAATAACTTCCTAATCTTTCTCTGATATGTTGCTAGGTTCTCAAAAAAACATCTGTCATAGGGTGTTACGTGCCTTTTTATTCTGTGTTTTTGTGAGAAACGTTATCTGTTGACCAGTCTTGAGCACTGCAGAGCCTGTGCTTCATTTTTGCCTTTAAGTTTTGTGACCATATTTTTCTGTGGTGCTGTTCTCCTGCTATAGTTACTTGTCAGACAAGTTTCTGGGGTCTTTTTTTTATTGCAAAGATGCCTATGGAGACTCTTAGTCAAATTTAGACAAATTAGCAGGTTCCTGACTCCAGCAGATTTGCAAAAGAAGTTAGGAACATAACTTACTTTGGCTTTTATTTCAATCCTTCAGTTACTTCTCAGCTTCTTTGTACTGAAATCCTTGTGTCAATCTCATCCGGTGTCACTGTGGTTCAGAACAGACCTCTGGGTCGTGGGTACTTCGGTTCTTCCAGTGTGGTGACCACTGGTGGTACTACACTCACAACAGCAACCATAGCAACTTTTCTAGGACATACATTTTTAGACATTAACGTGCTGCTGTCACTGGCCTCAATTCAGCTTCCTGTCCTCCTCTCCCCACTCCTTCTTAACTAATTAAAGTCTTCCATGTTATGGTAAAATGGCATATGTAGCTTAAATAACCCACCTCTGTAATTAAGAGGTTGACTTTAGCCTTCTGAGATCTATTTTACATCATTTGAGATTTGAAAATACGTTTTACTGACAAAGTTTACCTCTCAAATTGCTCAAGGAGGGCAAAGAGATAATGAAAGTAAATTATTAATTAATATTTCTCACCTAATATATTCCATTAGGAATAGTAAGCATATATTCCATTCCTCAAAGCATGTTTGACTTTGGATATATATATATTTTTTTTTTTTTTTTAAAGTCTGCCTGCTGATAAAGTTGCTGCTATCTCTCTTTGACAGGACTGTAGTGAAAGTACTGAAAATATCCTTCAGGAGCTAACCAGAGCCAGGAACTCAGAATATATCAACTCACTGACCAGTTTTTCCTGTACCATAGTGCAAACCATTTCATTTATGCACTATGGCAAATAAGCAGACCTTCTCAAGACCAGAGTGTCATAGACTCTCCCATGCCACATCCAAGCTGTTCTTCTGTTCAGAAGGTTTGATGTCATTTTGGAGTGGAAAGTAGCAGCAGGAGCATCTCACTTTTCCGTGTATTAGATGGTGATTTGAGTTTAGGTGAAGCTACATTGGATTCAGAATGGCAAAGAAGAAATTCACCATGGTGCTGGGAAAGAGGGGGTGTATTGCACAAAATGTGTAACTACTACTTGGGAAGGGTAAACATCTTGGGATGCTTTATCGATGAGATGGTTGAACCAGTTTATGAAATGCTCTGAAATCTCCAACATGTTTCTTTGTGCCAACGTGTCTTCATGGCACACCGTATAGCATCCTAAAGTTTCTTTAGGAGTTGGTATTGGAAGTTGAGATGGGCTTTTGTTCCATTTGTTGCAGAGGTGGTTGCCTGTCAGTTTAGCTAAACACGTAGATCTTGCCCCAGAGCTGCTTATTGGGCAGTAACAGTTCAATTCTGCAGCTCTTCCTCCCTTTAGAGCTCTTTTAAGTCACAGTTCTCTTTCTTCAGGCACTTGGAGAAAGAAATACTATTGAGTTGAGGGAATAGATCCACTTATTTGCAGAGTTAACATCTGTTGAGAATCTCTTCCTAGATTTCAACAAGACTCATTAATACTGGGATTTGGAACAGAGAAAGAATGAAACAGCCCTGAAGTTGCATTGCCAGAAATTCAGTTCAGTGAAGTAGGCTTGGAAATTGGGTATTTAATGAGGAGTTAAGGGTCAGTGACGTTAAGAGTTAAGAGTCATGGACATCGAGAAGATACTTGTAAATGTGTTGAGAAAAAAACCAACAAACTGTTCCATTTCTGTTTGTAAATCCATTTGATACAAATGGTAAAATTTGTGAATAGTTATGTGGAAAAGGCAGATGCTTTAAATTAGGGGATTTTGCTTGTTTGGTTGGTTGGTTTGCTTGTTTGGTTGGTTGGTTTGGGTTTTTTTGTGTTTGGAAGGGCAGGATGGTTCGTTCATCCCGTTGGATGAAGTAGATAGAATAGAGAGTTTGCATCAGAAACTGGGAGGTTATCTAATATTGAGAGTTCTTGTAGGTTGTAGTCTGGTCCCTTCTGGCCTTAATTGTAAAACTATGATTCCAAAGAGGTAGACTTGTCTCTTACTGTTATAACCTGTTCATAATATTTAATAATTTATAGAGATTTGACTACTAGAGGGGTTCTCTGCAGTAAGAACTTCTTTTAAAAGCGTGACTTTCCATCTGAGAACATATTGTGCCTTATGTCTCTAAACCACGTGCAGTTCCAGTTCTGTATGATAAATATCTTTTTACACTTTGTATTTCTGCCATAATGGGAATCCAACCAATGTAGTTTTGATAACAGTTGGTTTCTGTATGCTGCTGAATTACTTAGATTTGCTCCAGTATCTTATAGGTTCAGTCTTCTATTCGACTGCCACAGCCGTGAGGACTTTCATACCAGGCAGTGTTGAGCAGCTAAAGTAGCTCTTGGAACAGCATTATTCTGTTGCTTCTTATTTGAATATAAACAAAAAAACCCCCACTAAACCAAAAGCCCAGATCAGTCTGAATTTCTAATCCTAAATTCTTTGTTCCTATTCATTACCTTAGATATTCGAGTACATGAATTCCAGTTGTTCAGGGTAATGCAATGGGGTTTTTTTTACTATTGACTGAGAACATTCAACATGAAAACAATTTGATCAGTCGCGACCGTTTCCTCTAGCTGCAGTGCCTCAAGCAACTGCTTTTTAACAAAAACTTTCATCAATTGCCAGAGTGCTTCAAAAAAATATCACAACCACCAGAAAGTCCTCTTGCTAAACTCATGTCTCCTCTTATTTCCTGCACCGAACCTATATTTCCTTGAAGGAATTCCAGATGAGTGTTTTGAGCTATACCTCCTCCAACTCCTCTGAGCCATTCACTTGCTTCTGAAGTTGATTCTTGTTGGTACCAAATCTGTCACACGTTATTTTCCCAAACTTCAGTTCTTCTCTTAGAGGTAATTTCTTTTATCTTTCATCCAAGCTCCTTTTCACCCTGGTAATCTTGTTTTACCTGATTTACCAGTGGTTTTCTCATACTGAAGTGCTCTGACCTGAACCTGTTGTTCTTATGGTCTCTAAATAAGGGATATATATTATTTCCATCCTAACCAAAAGCAATCCAGTGTAGTGCTGAAGCTTAGGTTTGGTTCCATCTTAGGAAACCTTCCAAGCTTTCTGCTAGCTCGGGTTTTTCCAGCGTGGTTAGTTAGCAGCCCTTCCCTCATTCCAGTTTTGACACTTAGATGAGCAAATCAGGCACATAGTAACTTTTTAAAGTATAATCTTTTTTTAATTATTATTATTAATAATACTTGGACTGTTCTTTTTACTAGTGAAGACTGGTACTGGGATGTGCACTCCAGCAGATACTCAGCAATGTTCTAGCAACTTCCTTGCAAAAACACACGTGTATTGTAGATATGGCAGTGGTTCTGAGCAGACTGGCTGGAGGTGTCTTGCACACAAGCAGAGTGCTCAGGTTGATCTACTCTCTTGAGTTCTTTGTGCTCGTTGGTGGCTATTGCCTCTCCCACTCCTCTTAGGACTCCCCTCGTTGCTCTCTGTACCCTTTCTCCCCTTTCTCAGTCTTTGGTGACTTTTTCCATTTTAATTTTGTTCCTTCTTTCTCTTGTTTCTCCTTCATTTTTTTTTTCCTATCCAGGCACTTTATTAACTTCACAACTTCAAGCAATGTGTTTATGCTTAGGTTTTTTAATTCCTTTAATACTATTTTAGTCCAAGTCAAGAGACCTTCCCTTTACCTTTTGCCTATTAGTCAGTGCTGTATCAATTGCTTACTTAAAGTCCAAATATATATTGTCCACAGTGTAGTATAAATATGAGTAATTTTGTCTACTCTGACCATTAAAGAAAAATTAACTCATCAATTCAACTGATTTACAGCAGGTTCTTTACTTGCAGCCTCCTATGTCAAATAAGGTAGTTCCAAGGTATTGGACCATGATTAACAGAGAGGGACAAGGTAGTAGCTTTTTTTTAATTATTTTTTAATTTTTTTTTCATTTTATTTTGTCTTGCACTTAGTGTCTGAACTGGTGCAGTTGTTTTTCTTGATTAGCATGCTGTTGCCTGCTTTTTTCCTGCGAGGCTTTGGGACAAGATGCCTGGATTTACACAGCTTTGCTGTGTACCCGTTTCCCTTTGTCACTTCATTCACCCAGGGTTTGGGATCACTTTTTGCAGCCAGAGTAGCTTTTTCTTACTTTTATTTGTAAGTTGGGTTTAGATTTGAAGATGATTGGAAAAACTTGGAAATTACTTTTCCCAATGAAAATTTCTAATGGAAACAGTTTGGATTTTGAGCTTCCCATCTTTCAGTGTTCTCCACTGAATTTTCTCTTTCGGCTTCTGCCTAAATGCAGATGTCATCTTGAGATTTGTGCTGAAGTGAAGCTTGTGACTTGTTTCTGAGCTCAGAGACCTGTTTGTTCTTTCCAGAGGGACAGATTTTCCATTTCATCACCCATTGCAATACGAACTCGAAATCAAAAACCCTTTTGCCTTCCCTTTGGCTCTAGCCGTACCGTTAGCGATGTCTTTCCCAATCTCATCAACAGCCGACCCTCCTTAATTTGCTGCCAGAGTTGTTCTCGAGGGTTATGGGCAGCACTTCCCACACCAGTACAACTGCTCAGCACGCTTAAACTGGGAGAGCACCGCGTCTCCTGGGAAGTCAGATGTCAGATCCGATGGGATAAAGCGATACCATCGTGCCGCAGAACCACCGTAAGACGGGCTTTTACCTTCGAGATAATACAGGAATCACAGATTTAAACTAGATTTAGTTCAATAGCAATTCTATCAAAGGGTGACAAATAAAAGTCAGTTGTGTCCATGGGGAGCACTATTTTCTTGACAAATCGCCTTGGCTGTCTCCCTCTTGGTCTTTATGATCTTCCCAAGGTTGCCGAAAGCCCGGGAAGTGTGAAATATGTGCAGTACTTTATTTTATTTTATTTTTTTCTTAGTATCAATTTAAAAAGTGCCTAAGTGAGTAACAGGACTCCAGAGTGAGCTGGAGGAATAGGATTAGACCTCATTTCCCTCTTAAAAAAGAAGAGCCCTCCCTGCACTCACTCCGGATGAACGGTGGGAATCCGGATCCCCGCAGAATCCGGCTGGAAAGAAATCCCCGCTCCTTCCTCACGCTTCCCCCCTCGGTTTTCAATCTGTTGATGGGGATTTTCTTAACCAATCTCATTTCTCAGCCAAACCTCAGCAATCTCCAGTTTGGGGTGGACAGTAAAAAGGGAGAAGCTTAAAACAGAATTAGGTAAGAAACTGCTTCTTGGATTGCAAATCCAAATAGCTTCGTGCATTAAACCTGCACCTCTGGATAGAAGAAGCTAATTTACATATTTAATTATCCCTTTTTGGAATCACAGAGGCAGTTTCTTCCTCTATTCTTAATTATTTCTAGGCTTATCATAGTGGCACCTGCTAAACATTTTTATCAAAATAATTATAACTATTGGCAGGTGGTTGGAATTTTGTAAACATACATGAGAATTTTATGGGAGTTAAAAAAAAATATATTAAAAAAATCAATGCTAGTTTAAAAAATTGCATTAAAGGAGAATTTCTTCCGACCAGAGTAAAAGGAAATAACAGAACACTATTAAGATGTATTAGTACCACTTAAGGGTTGAGAAAATGAAAGCAATCCATATGTAGATGGTTTATTTTTTATTAGGAACAAAATGTTTTTCACTCTTGACAATAACACGTGAGTTGGGAAAGCCTAGGAAAGCACTATGGGCAAGGACATCTCTCAGAAAATTCACTTGTGAGGATGTTGATGGGTGTTGATATCAGTGATGAGCAAATGGGAATCTAGTGCTGGGGTACTAATGAGCATAAAGGATTTGTGGAGCCTCTAATACCCACGGACTGTTGGACCTTGTGCCGTCGCCCTGCTCTAGAGATGCTTTTTTTTTTAACTTGATTTTTCTTTTAAAAAAAAGTGATTGTCACTAACAGTGGTTGTAATTGAAAAAAAAGATTAATGTCTTAGTGAGTGTTGCAAACCCAGGAGTGAAAAAGACAGTGGAACAGTATCAGAGGCACAAAAAAATGAAGCAAAACCGGCAAAATTGCCGAGGAATCGCGTTTTTCACTTCAAAATTCTGTGCGTCTTCATTTTGTTCCGCTGTCCCGTTGACTCGGGGAGGGGGGGAATGTTGTTGTATCAACCTTGTATCTCTGGTAAAGGGCAGGACTGTAGTGGTGATGGATGTGTCTTGGTGTGTTGGATGGCTGGCAGTCCCCTACGGTTCCTTCGTGTGTCCTCCAGATACATCCATCACCCAAGATGAGCCGTGTCCCATCTCCACTGGTCACTGTCGCTCCCCAGCGGGTTCTCACGTGTCTGTAGGTTCCTCTGTCACCATCTTCCACTCACCTCTTTGTTTCTCCTGCCATGTGCCCCAACGAAAACGGCACCTGTGTCTCATCTGCTGTAGGTGTTCTGCCTACCTCAAGAGGTAAACATGGTATCCTAGAGTCGTACCTTCACAGTCTGTTCTTCTTCTTTTATTTTTCACATGAGCACTAGCGCGCACACACACTCACACACACACTGGAATGTATATTCTCCTCCTTCCCCACCCTCAAAATAACCTCTTGACCTGATCCTTGCTGTAGCCACCACCAACTCCTCTTGCAAAAATTGGATGCTGCTTTAAATGTGAAAACAAATGTTCAAGAAGCTATAAAACCTGAATGAAAGCTAAAGCTGAATTTATAAAAGCCTTGTTGCATATGAGCCAAAAGTGCAAAAAGCTCTATATAATGAACTAACCTGCCACTCATATAAATATAAATATATATAAATATATTAAAATCAGACTGTTCTACAAAATTGTGTATTTGTATTTTTGTGTACGTACAATTTTCTGCTAAGCAGAAGGAGGATGTAGTATAGGATGATGTGAGAAGAGATTTTGTTTAATCATATTTCTTTGTTACTTATTTTTGTTAACATCCAGATGCCTGTCTTTGTCTTATGTGTATGACACTGTTCGAAAGGTGCAGTATCTCTCTCCCGCCCAGTGACTTCAACCTCTTCCACCGTGAAAGAGCTGGGTGATGCTCCTCAGCATCATCAAACCCCGTAAATATGCCTAGGTCGATGTATTTCATGTTTAACGGGCGCGTTGTCTTGTTGCTTCTCATAATAACGTCAACTGTTCATGCGCTGGTTGATCGCTTTCCACAGAGGAGTTCTCCAACCTGCTGTCTACACCATCCATGGCCTGTAGTATCTTTGCTGTTGGTCTTCAGTCTGAAATTTCAAGGGGAAAGAAGGGAAGTAGGGCAGGTTGGGAGGGAGGATGAGCAGATCCTTGTGTTAGGAAGTTGCTTATGGAAAATAAAAAAGACACCAGGGAAGCAGTGGTGTGTATCACAGGGGAGTGAATCTCAGGTAACACCACCACGGAGGGAGATGGGAGAAGGTGCTGCAGGGAGCTCGTGTTCCCCACAGCTGTCTGCACGCTGCCCAAGTGTGGTTTCTGCTTTCAGGAAGGCACGTTGGTAAGGTCATAGGTTGTGACTTGGCCTGTGCCACTTCAGACACATCCTTCCATCCCTGGCAGGAGTTGCCCACAAACCACAGGCATCTCTGTGGCTTTACCACTGTTTGGTCCAGTTGTAGCAGCCTTGGTAGATGAAGTCCATCTTCTCATGGCTTGATGCCTTTGCAGTAAAAATACTGATTTTTAAAAAGAATATTCTAAAAATCTTCTCCAAATCACTGCGTTTATCTGCAAGATGCTGGTGGGTCTGTTCCATCATGCCTTGCAAGGAGAAAAGGAATAGTTTTTCTCCCTTGGTGGACCTG
>NW_010300797.1:763-2829 GCF_000700745.2 Antrostomus carolinensis | reverse complement strand
AGTGGGCTGAAGAAGAATGAAATTAAAAAAAGGATTTAGTGGAAAAACTTAACGCAAAGCTTCAGGCACGAGTTGATGGAAGTCCACCTTCCAGTTCCACCACAGATTTTGCTGCAGACCCTTAAGACAAACGAGTCCTTTCTGTGTGCATCAGCATTCCCATCTCCAAAATGCAGGTGAGAGTTAATATCATCCAACACATCTTCCTCGGGCAGCGGGAACTGTGAAATTCAGGAGCATCCACTCCTTCCCTTGCGTCTTTGCTCTCTCTTTTTTTTTCTTCTCTTTAAATTTAATTTCCAACAATGGTTTGAACTGAATTTCCACCCCGGGGAGAGCGATACTGCATCTTTCCACGTAGGGCTCATATTTATAACAATGTGTAATGACTGTAGCAAAAGTCCTTGTTTCTATATGTGAATGGACAGAGAAACAAGTGCTCTATTGTATTGATTAAAATAGTTCAAATGAGTCCTGTATCATTGTATCTCCTATTCTGGATTAGTGCCTTTTGGACAGTAGACTGTTCTGTAATTAAAATGTAGTATAACTGCTTTTTTGTACAGTTTTGTTTTAATAAAACTTTTTTTTAATTTGTGTTTATTTTAGTATTGTACCTATTAGAAAATAAAAATGTATAACTCGACAACGATGAGTTTCTCCTAGCGTCCTTTTTCTGCAAAGCTGCCTGGGTGTGAAAGGCCAAGAGAGACCTTGGACGCAAGTAAGACCTCGAGAACTTGGTAAATGTAGAAAATATTAAGTCGTTTGAGAAAAACTCAAGTCTTTGTGCCTGCCTGGTTTTGGGAGGAGGGTCTCTGGGAAGGATGAAGGTGGTGGTGGTATCATCGTTTCCTTAGAGTTTGAGCTGTGGGCTGATACCAGAGGTCACCTGGGACTCTTTCCATTAAAAGGAGATCTTAAGAGTGGAGTTTTCTGTCCTTATTGAGTGCAGTTGTGTTTGTTAAGAGTAAATGTACTGGTCATATAGTAACATCATGGCCAAGGAGATGGTCAATCGTGGCTGTTCAGCCTGGAGAAGAGAAGGCTCCGGGGAGACCTTCTGGCGGCCTCCCAGTACCTGAAGGGGCTCCAGGAAGGCTGGGGAGGGACTTTGGCCAAGGGCAGGGAGTGAGAGAACAAGGGGTGATGGCTTGAAAGTGAAAGAGGGGAGATGGAGATGAGATGTGAAATTGTTTGGTGTGAGGGTGGCCCTCATCATCTCTGTGGCCTCCACTGGACTCTCTCCAGAAGATCCCTGTCCCTCTGGAACTGGGGAGCCCAGAACTGGACACAATATTCCAGATGTGGCCTCACCAGGGCAGAGTAGAGGGGGAGGAGAACCTCCCCTTTCCCTGTGGAAATCTGCCTGGCTGGTGGCAGAGCAGCTCCAGGGTGGCTCATGGAGAAGCCCAGGGGTGGGAACCCCCAGGTTGTACCCTCACTCACCTCCCCTCATCTGCCTCCTCCAGCCAAAATCCAGCTGCTCTGTTGACTTCATCACTGTGGCAAAGGGCTTGAAGGCAAGTGAGGACAATGGAAGTTGTATGAATTTGAAGGAAATCAGGGGAAAAGGGGTTCTTTGTGGGTTTGGGGGGAGGGGGTTTTAAATTTTATTTTCTTGCTCATTTTGATCAGTGCCTTTAACAGCAGCTTTGGCTGGAGAACAGAGCGCGGAGCGCGGCTGCGGCGCAGGGAAGGTGTTACAACCACCTTCCGGGAAGAGTGAGGTTTGAACAAAGCATCTGAACTTCAAAAACCTCCCGTCTTTCAGCCAAAGATTTATTTTCTTCTTTTTTTTTTCTTATTTTTTATTTTTTTCAGAAGGTGAAACATTAAAGGGAAGCGGCTTGAAAAAGAAAAATAAAAAGCAGCAGTGTTTTCGTGACCGGAAGACAACACGGATAAAACCAGCCTTTGCTAAATGGCTTTCAGTGGAGATTGTGGAATCAACATGGTGTTTGTTGCTTAAAAAAAACCCCAAAAAACAAGAAAAAAACTAAACAAAAGAAAATAAAGCTGCCCCCCCGCCCCCCCCCCCCCCCCCACAAAAAAAAAAAAAACAC
>NW_010300797.1:0-584 GCF_000700745.2 Antrostomus carolinensis | reverse complement strand
TCTCCAGGATGTCTGGGGAGGGAGTCTCCAGGATGTCTGGGGAGGGAGTCTCCAGGATGTCTTGCTACCCTGAAACATTAGTTGGGTGCATTGGTTTTTTTCATGGTCCTGAGGCTTTTTGGTGGCCAGGGTTGGTGGTGGTGGTTCACACACGAACCATCCTGCCTGTACCTACAGATTAAACCCCCTGAACAACAACAAGGTAGAAAAGTCCCTGGGTCACCTCTTGCTCCAGTGTGTAGACCCTGGTGGCACCTGGGGCTCATTGATGTGCGCAACAGCAGCAGGGACACGAAGGGAGATGTCTTCTGCCATGTGTGGGGGGTCAGTTCAGGGACAGAAGATGCAGAGCAGGGCACAGTGTGGCTGCCCAACACGGGTCCTTGTGTGGTCGCTCCTGCCTGCGAACACGGCTGGTGAGTATGAAGAGGCTCCATTAGGTGTCAGTGAGACCACAGCAGGTCCCCTTGCACCACCATGACCCCTCCTTGGGCACTGGTGGGGGCATAAAAGGAGAATCCACAGCGTTGACCAAAGAGGTTTGTCCTATTGAAGTTCTGGTGAAGTTCCCGCAGACTGGAAAA
>NW_010300796.1:0-1092 GCF_000700745.2 Antrostomus carolinensis | reverse complement strand
CAAGCCCACAAAGCTCCAAAGATGGAATTTTCAAAGCACATACAATACAAAGGGCAATCAAAGATATTAAAAACAAGATAAACTTGCCTTGAAGTGTGTGACAGGATAATTCTAACTCTCTTCCTAGGGCATTTTCTTCTCCAAGAAACACTGAGGAATATGAAATGGAGAAAAAGCACAAAACACAGCCACATCAAAGAAAGAAAGAGATGGCAAGTTACAGGACAAGTTTTTTACTACAAATACAGGAGGACTTTATTTCCTGGGTTGGAGAGGGCATCGCTCTCCTGATGTGCATTAATGTGTAATACTTGCCTCCAGATTCCTTTTCTATCTTTTTACCCAATTCTGCACAGCTCTGGATTCTTTCCTTCTTTGTTTTCATTGCCCAAGTATTACACATTTCAACACACTGTTCATAGAATGCACCTTTTCCCCTGTCTTCTTAAAAAGAAAGCAATGAAGAAAAGGAAATCATGAGAATGAACAACAAAGGAATCACCATTCATAAAACCAGATTACTAAGAATGCAAGTACTTGGAATGCTCAGCATCATTCACTTGCCTGACAATACATTCAACACTTTATCGAAGACTTCCTTAGGATCACTGCCACTTACAGCACATAACTGAAGGTCTAGCAGAAGAAAAGCAAGCTGATAAGCCATGAAGGTGTTTGAATTACTCCCTAAGAAAAACAAGATAAAAGTTACATCGGAGTGCAATTTGTCTTACCAGACATGATTAGACACTAACGGACACATGAATTAGTGAAGACGTAGTCCATGCATTCAGTGGAAACTATAGAAACACTGACATCATTACTTCATTACTTTCATCCAAAATAAGTTGTTTAAGAAGAAGAAAAAAACCAACCAAACAAACAAAAATTAAAAGAAAAAAAAAGGAAAATTTGAATTTTACAAAAGGAGAAACAGAATGGAATAACAGGTCCATAAAGAGTGTCATATTTAATATTTACTTTCTTTTCCTTGAAGTCTATTGTCAACCAGCAATGATGGCTAGCACAATATGATTTATCTTCTGATAAGTTCATATTTGGAAGAACATATGTGCTGACTTGCACTTATTT
>NW_010300795.1:11288-18252 GCF_000700745.2 Antrostomus carolinensis | reverse complement strand
AGGTATTTTCCATTTAAACTTGATGAGGAAATATTCTTATTCTTTCCAAGTAACCTTTCATGTCATTTATCACTAGCAAATTGGCTTAACATTTAAAGATTTCCTTGCAAATATACTACTGATATGAATATTTCAGGCAGAACAGTAGTATAGGATGAAAAATTGGCACACTTCCTTTTTTTAAAAAAAAAATAATATATATATAAATTTGGAGAAGCCTTTCCTTCCTTTTCATGACTGCGAGTGGCCCCGATTAATGCAATATAACTACAGCGAGGGCTTAGTCCAGAGCTGATTTCCTGCCCAGCTTTGCTAGGGCAGCCTGTGCCATTAATGCCCCCTCACTATTTTGTCCTTGGCATCTCTTATGAATTTTACAGCATTTCTGTGATAAGCTCCAGTGGGACTCTCGTGAAGACGCTGGAATCTCTTTCACCTTGACTGATAATTGAAGCCAAATTTGAAGAGGGGATAAGTGTTGGAATTAACTGGAGAGTGATGCTGAGTTTCCATGTGTACGTTTAATTCTGGAGGTGATCCAGTGGCCAGAGCTATCTGGGTCAGACCAGGAGTCTTCCCAGTGGTGGGTCTTGCAGGGTCCCGATTGCTTCCTACCAAAAAGGCAAGTGATAAGCTTCTGCAATGCGCGTGGGTCGCAGTGCAAGCGCGGGCGGGAGGACGGAGCCAGTCACGCAGCAGGCGTGAGGTGTGTGATGAGCAGGTCATGCTGAACACGCCACAACTTCGGGAAGCTGGCGTTCGCTGTGCAGAGCCTGCAGCGGTGTGAATTACAGGGAAAAAATGCATTTGCATGTAACAAAGGCGGCTGGCCCATCTCCTGCGTGAGGAACTAATTTTTTAGAAAATCTGGCTCCCGTTTCTGCCTCTGCCACAAATTGCTGGTGTAGCTTTGGGCAAGTCATTTACTATTTCCTTGCCTCCCCTCTCCTCTTCTTTGCCTGTGACCTGCCAAGGGCTTGCCTATACCAGGCTGTCAGTTCAGACCCTAACTCAAGCCCTTTACCTTCCCCAGCTGCCTTGCGCACAGCAGTCTGAAGCCGGCGGTAGGTGGTACCTCGCTGCTCCGAGGGGATGCGGTTTGACATTCAAATGCTGCTGCTGGAGCCGATAATACAGACGTAGCAGCTTCGCAACGACTCATCTATCTCTAATCCTATCCCTCTTCTAATCCAGTCATTCTCTGCTGCTAATCAAATTGCCTAGCACCGCTCGAGCAGTGTTTGGCTGCGTGCTCACCCTCGTGTCGGCTAGCCTACGTCAAGGCAGGCAAGCGGTGGCAGTGGAGATGGGCTGAGTATCAGCAGCTCTTCAGGACAGAGACAGTCTGTCACTTGAGGTTTGTAAAAACCGTGGCACGAGAGAAGCCCAGTGTGATTTAGAAATAGAAATTGTAGCTAGAGGGTAAATTGCAACAACATCGCAGAAAAATGGCCAGAAAATGGCACCTCGGGCGTTCCCGTGCAGCCAGCTGTGTGCACGTCGGGAGGGATCGGAGGTGGAAGGGTGCAGCTCCCTCGGCCTAACAACAGCATTCTTATTTTAGCATGGAAGACAGCCAAAGATAAGGAGTGGTTGTCATCCGGCTGGCTGAAGGATTTTAAAAAAAAAAAAAAAAAAGGGGGCAAAAAAGAAAAGCTGTGTGGAAACAAATATTTTGATGTAGGTACTAAAGGAAAAATAAAGCAGATAACCTTGCAAGTGATGGACTAGCCACGTAAAGCTGGCGGTACAAGATTTCTCCCATAAAATCCAGAATTATCCTAATTAAGCCCAGACCTTGTTAAATGACACATGGCTTTATTTATTTCAGATGTTTCTAGGTCCTAGAGATGGGGCCAAATGTGAAGAGTTTGATGTGGCAGATAGTTTAACCCCAATTACTTCTACATAAATCACGTGATTGTTACAGGAGCTGAGTACATCTGATGGGTGCCCCAGAGCTACTGATAACATATATATATATATATATGTATATGTGTGTGTGTGTGTGTGTGTGTGTATGTATGTATATAAAAATCCCATGAAAAATCTCTGGTGGTGCTGTCAAGGGTTTGGGGGAGAGGGGTGGCCATCCTCTCCACAGGCAGGAGGATGAGGATGCAGGAGCTGTTGCGGCGCAGCGTGCCCGCCGGTCTATGTACACAGGCAGCTGAAATGGTGGCTTTGTAGAGCAGGCAGCTGGAGAAAGGGAAGCAAAATGGGAGCTGACAAATATTCTTGTAATGAAACTGGGATGGATGAATGATTTATGGGGGCACTTGCTTTAGATTTATTTATTTATTTATTTTGAGCAGAAGGAGTCGGTTGGCAATGTGTGGTGCTGGCCATGAATGGCTTTCTTTTGAGATCAAGCTGCACTGGGTCATGCCTCCAGAAATGGCATCTACAGAATAACAATACAGTAAAACACTTTTCAGCATTGCTGGAGTTTCATAGGCTGTCTTCAGGAAGAAAAAGTTCTCCTTATTTTTTGTTCAAAGCCCTAGGCCTGAATTCTCCCTGCGGACTCTAGATTTCAAGTAGGCGGTGGCTGTACGAGAGTTTCCATTCCTGGGTTTGTGATACTGCCCATCCTTCCCAGGGCACCGAGCAACTCTGTAAATAGGCCACTCTGTGGAGGAGGTGCTCTGCCTGGTGATTTAATGTTGCTTGTTAGTTCTGGCTTTCCCTTTTTTTTTTCCCCAAACAGGAAAGTGCTCAAGTGCTGGTTTTGGGTGCGAATGACTGGACCCCTCTGAGCTGGACCTGTTTCCAGTACCCTTTTATTTTTGCTAGTTAATAGGGTGTGTTGTTGTTAGGAAATGCTTCTTCGTGGCATCAGACGTGGGGCTAAATGTTCTCACAAATTATCTGAAGAGCCTGGGACAGGTCTTCTGCCCCCTTCACCCTCCTCAGTAAAAAGTGTCCTTCAGCTTAGTGGATTCCAGGTCCCTGTATTGCTTGCACTACCCTTGAAGTGTCTAGGGAGCACCCACTATAGCAGAAGGACGGTGGCTGTTGTTGGCTTGAAGGGCAGCAAACTGGGCTTGGGCTTGGGTTTGGGTTCCCCCCTGCCTCCCCCATGCCAGGTGCAAAGATCTCGCAACAAGCCCCAGGATGGACCACATCTATAAATGTCTTCTTGCCTTGTTATCTTTGAGCGAGTGATTGGGGGAGAAGCTCTGACAGGCAGGAGAGGCAAAGGAAGTTTGCTGTGACACCTCACTGAGTTTCTGTGAGGCCACTGAGGGCAGTCACCCCCTTGAACATCCTAGGCTGTAGCTCCAAATTCAGTCAGTCAGGCAAGTTGTGAAGAGCAGTCTCTCTTCCAGCATTTTTATGTGCTTGAACCTTTTAATTATTTCTCTGCTTTTATTGTGGTGTGGAATCAAAGAGGTGGGAGAAGTGTGTTGGCCACCGGGAGAGCCAAGAGGACAACAGCTCTCGCCTGCCCCGGCAGACGGTGTGCTCCTCGTGGCAAAGCCAGGTTATTTGGAGGAGTGCAGGTCTTGCATTCCAGAGAAAAATAATTTGTTAATGGCCAGAGAATAATCACTTTACTCTGAAAAGCCTCTCCAGCTGCATTGCACCAACTGTTCTTTTTCAGCCTCTGAATCCTTAATGACAGTAGCAGCTAATTTCTCTTTCTGTGTTTTTCTAGCTGCAATGTCCTATTTTCTCTGAGTTTATTGAGAAAATAATAGAAGTCATTACGAAGCTACTTGTCACCTTTCAGAGAAGAAAACTTCTCCCTGGTTGAATGGCCAAGTTAGTTACTTGGTGACTGACTCAGACAATAGTGACTTTTTGTAGTCATCAGTTATTCATCTGTGCTTAGTGAATCAACTAATTAGCTACAGGAGTGTTACTTAAGTTATAATCCATGAGTATCAAAAGATGGTGAATAAGCCAGTTGCAAGCAGTATAACAATGGCAAATGTACATTCTCTCGCATGTAAGCAAAAAAAGCCCAAACTATAGGGTCAGGAGTGGCAAAGTGAGAAATGTGTGAGAAATGTGTATTCATTGTGTTTATTTTTCTTTTAATTTGATTGTCTTTGAAAGCTTATGTGACGATACTGAACAAAATGGTCCTTGGTTTGAAAAAATAATTAGGTGGTCCTTTGGTTAAAGAAAAGCTATTGAGGAGCATTGAACTAGATGATGAAGGGCAATGAGAATGGAAGATGTGGAAAACTAAGTAAAACATAAAGTATTTTTGTGTGCATGATATGCATCTTTCTGGTTGTTGGTGATGGATTGCTTGCCGTAGAGCTGGATCCACACAAGGCCACTGCAAAGCAAACAGGAAGGGCAACGCGTTGTTTTTTAATAATGATTTTCCTAACTGAGCAGTCAGGCATCACTGAATAATAGATGCCCTCATCTCCGACCTTGGTGATGGGGCTGGAGATCAGGAGGCAGATCTTGGCCAGGAGGTCTGCCCCACAGAAAGGTTGGGGGAATAGGACTCCTCACATGGCTGAGCCTTGCTCTCCAGGCTGTGGGATGCTACAGGGATGCCAGAAGGAAGTAGGAACATATATACAGATATATGTTATTGTACTTTTCCCCTCCAAAGTGTTGTGTACTTCCCAGGAAAGAAAACTAGAACGATCATTCCTTGTTTGGAAGAATTTTGCCTGTGTTACTGTCTTGGGCAGCTGTCTTTGGGATCATCAGAGACAGCATTTGCAGGTGCCAAGCCCATTGGACCCACTATAAAAGATACCTGGCCTGGGGGGAGAATTTTTCACAAGCCCCTTAGCTTGTGAAAAATCCCATTTGGATCAGAGGGCTTCAGCCAGAAGCAGTGGAAGCATGGAGTTGCTTCCACTGGACCCCTGGAGGGTCTCCTGGCATGACAGCAAAGGATCCCTCTGGTACAGGATACTCTCAACTGGAGAGACTGTGTAGAGTGTAAATATAAATAAATATATAGGCACACAGGCACATGCACATGTACTTGCACAAGCATTTTCCAGAAGAAGGAACACACAGATGAGCCTTGCTTGTCTTTTAGGATACATTCTGTCTGTCACCATAGCTTTCTGTCTTCTAAATGAGGTTATT
Organism: Antrostomus carolinensis; assembly: GCF_000700745.2. Classification (NCBI taxonomy): domain Eukaryota; kingdom Metazoa; phylum Chordata; class Aves; order Caprimulgiformes; family Caprimulgidae; genus Antrostomus; species Antrostomus carolinensis. The sequence goes on along the minus strand of NW_010300795.1, from coordinate 13,179 downwards.
AAATTGAATTGATGGGGCTAGCCCCGGATGCCATCAGATGCTAAGGAGAAGAAAGCGAAGCAGCGTATGGCTGTGTGCCATGGATCCCCACCTTCACAGTGTATAACCACAGAGCTGTGCTATCACCAACCCAGAGGGACCCACCTAAAATGATGAAGTCAAAAGAAGAGATGGATGCCATTGATCAGGGAACAGGCTCCAGACATCTTAGTAGGATTTGCTCTGGTTACTGGAGAGGCTGGTCAACACTCTCACTTCCTATTTGCTTCCTAGTGGAACTAAAGAGCTCTTTGCTTTGAAGCGTAAAGGCCCAAATATTTTGGGACCCGGTGCTTCTGAAAACACTTTTCATGAGAAGAGTTGCCACTGTATTTTCAAGGAGCTTAAGTTCTCTAGCTAGAAGCCTTTTATTTTTGAAAAGGAAGAAGGTGTTTTTATTATATTTTCCTGTTTTGAACTCTTTGGTTAAAGGGTATGAAATGGGCAGAGGTGGGAGAGTTATCATTTAGGTCAGGGTTGTCTCCTTATATTTTCATATTTGCATGCATAGTGCACATATACAAATTATTTTCATATTTATATATTATTTATTTTGTTTTGTGCAATTTTTTCCAGTTTTATTTAAGGCAGGTACTTTAAGGAAGACTAAATAAGGTTTCCTGTCAGAAATGGTTTAGATATAGCTGGTCCTGCCTGGGGCAGAGGGGTGGGTTAGATAACTACTCAAGGTCCTTTTCAGGACCCTTTTCTGTGGTTCTAGGCCATTACCCAGCAAAAAGAATTCATAGTAGGTTGTTGCTGATAAAGAGTTTTGCCATGGCATTTAACGTGGATATTTGTTTGAAAAGGAAATAACAGCTAATCGTGGCATATTTACTGCTGCTGCATTGGACAAACGTTTCTTAAAATTAAAGAGGAAAACAACTCATGTTACATTTTTAGACTAGCATCGTGATATGGCTATGATTAATTTTTTCCAGGAGCTTTGTGGTTTTTATATCTGCTTAAGTGTATTAACATTTTAAAAGGTCAAAGGTAAGCTTTAAAATGGATGCCAAATTAAGATGGATGGGAGGAAAATGACATTTACTTCTTGTTACTGCACATTGTTTGAATTTGACCAAAGGCAAAAACAAAACAAAGAACAACCCTCCCCCCCCATACACACACACAGGCACGAATGCATATGTGCATGCTCAGACAGACAGACAGACATGCTCCTACCACCTGCCTTCCCTGCACACCTGGTCCAGGAAAACCTTATTAATCTAGGTAAATAATCATTTTAACAAAATCAGTAGTCTAATTTCCAGTATCCCTTTGCAAAGTATCTCATTTAACTAGTATGAGTGGACTCCTTAAATAAAAGTAGCTAAAATATTTATATTAGGAAAACATGGCTAATGGGAACCACAACCACGTTATCATTTCCTGCCCTCGCTGGGTCTGAGATGATGATTTCATCAGGGAAGGGACTGTACCCTCATCCCTGTTCATGCGGTTCCTGGCACACCAAGTCCTTCTGAAAACAGAAAATACGGCAGGAATGATGCCTTTGCTTCCAGTGGGAATGGTGGCCAGTCCCAGCTGGAAGCAGGGCTTTAGAGGAGCCACTCGGTGTTACAACAGCTTTGGTTTTGGAGAAAGCAGCCTAGCTCGAGGGAAGGACCGAATCTGGCTTATGATATCCGTCATTTCCACTCTTGCCCTGAAATGCCGCTGGGGAGTTGGGCCAGCAACGCACCCCGTGCCTCGGGAATCGCAGCCCCTCTCTCCTTCTGGGGACCCAGCCCGTTTTTGTGGGTGTTGTTTCACAAGACAGGTTCGTTCCCATCGCTTCATGACACTTACTAATCTAAGGTTAAAAAAAAAAAAAAAAAAAAAAACCCAA
>NW_010300795.1:0-11265 GCF_000700745.2 Antrostomus carolinensis | reverse complement strand
AGTGAGGCCTTGGTCTGCCTCCTGTGTCTGCCTCCGGCTGCCTGGGGGCCATGTTTCCCCTGAGGCTTCGGCAGCCCTTTCCTTCTGTAGCCTCATCGCTGGGGGTTTAGTCCTTTTATTCTTGTTGGCACTTCTAATTTTTTCACTAACTTTCCCGTGATCAGAACTGTCTCCTCCCAGAACCAGGGAGCAGATGCCAACCTCATTAGCTGCCAGTTCAAAATGGCATGAGGGTAACTGGGGTGAAGATTTGTCCCAGTATGGGGGGTGGGGTTCCCTAGATGTGTGAGCTGTGGCTGGGCTGCCAGTAACCATGAAAAGCCCACACTGCCTACCTACCTAGGTGTTCCTACCTGCCCGGGGTGCTTTGGCAGGCAGGGTGCCAGCCCTGCGCCCCAGGGGAGAGCAGGACGATGCCCCTTGGGCTCCCCAAGCCAGGGGCTGCCCTGAGCGGAGCACCACGGCCGGGAGGGCAATGCTGGTGGTAGCCTCCTCGAGGGAGAAAGCTGCAGTGGTCAACCTGCCCCTTTGCCAAGGCCTGAGATGTGTCTGAGGTAGGGGTAAGGGCTGGTCAAAACCTTTCCTCCCTCCCCCAGCCAGCGGTGATATCTCTTCTAAGCATCCCTTTTTGGATGCTGAAAATGTTTGTCTTACCAAAAAAAAAAAAAAAAAAAAAAAGGGAAAAATGTCAAATGCTCAAACGCTTTGTTCCAGTGTGAAAATGTATTTTTCATTTCAAACTGAGTGGATTCTTTCAAGGCTTCGCTGCCCTCTGAGTGGAACAAACAAAACAGTTGTTGGTTGTTTTTTTATATATCACCAAAAAAGAAAAAATAGTTCTTAAATTGCTCAACCCAAACAGTTCTTTTTTTTTCTTTTTTTTTTTTTTTTTCCCAGCCCAGCCACCATAGCAAACAATTCCATTATTTGCATAGCTCTAATTGCAGTGATTAAACAAACACAGCAACCACCGACCCTTCACAGAGCCTCATCAGAACCCCACAGCCAACTTGGTCTGTATTTTGTCAGCAGAGAGGGAGATCGGAACAGCTTTATGCTGGAGTGAAAAGAAATTATCGACTTACTACTTTTTTTTTTTTTTCCCAAACTGATACACTTTCAGTTTAGAGCAAGAATAATTTTACCCATTCTTTTGCTAGCAGGCTGAGGGATATCACCATATTGTAAACCTGGTACAGTTGAAAAAGCATTTGGATTTTGAATATCTTGTTCACATATTACTCTTAAGTTGCAACTTCTGATGCTGTTATTAGAATAACGTGTACGGTTGACATTCTGTTAGCGATACTGATATTAACATAAAGGACTGAGAAGCAAACATCTACAGCTTTTTTGTTGTTGTTGTTGTTGTTGTTGTGAAGATGGCAGATACCCAAAGACAGGGCTAAGGAAAATTCTATCTGGCTGCAGTTCCATCAAATAGGAATAAACAATTTTTTGGACATTTTTTAATGACATTTATTTATAGCAGGTAGCACACAGGCGGCTGCTATTTCTCAGCGTTCTGGAAGAATGTTCTCCAGATGGTGCTTACTGTTTATGCTTTTATTCACTTCGCTTGAACACAGCAGCACTCTACACAAAACATGGAAAACTGGAAAATAAAAACAATTATGTTTTTACAAAGTGCCATGTGATTTGCTGAAATGTCTTAGTTGACTGATGAGTGATGCTTGGGGGCGGTGTGGGGGAAGGAATTTATCCACACGGGTAACGGGCATCACCCCAGCTTGAGAGGGACTCGCCCTTCCCTCCCCAAAAGGTGGGTTTGAGCATGGCTGCTAATCCTGCCCTTGTCTCTGCCCCAGTTCTGCCTCCCCTTTACCCCAGAGGGATTTGAGTAGATGCAGGAAACAGGTTATAATGGCACTATTTTGTTTGGGGTTTTGGTGGCTGTGCAGCCCCAAAATGGGAGAGACGCAAGACAAAGCATTTTATAAGCCTCACTTGTGCCATCATTTCCCTTCCACTTCTAATCTCAGTGAAAAATAAAAGTATTAAGGCCTTTGTCTGGTCCACCTGAAAGCAACAGCAAAAGCCAAGACAGGTATCCAGAAGGACCAGCGTGGTCCATGATTTCTGTTGGTTATAGTGGTGGTGAAAATATATATCCAAATGGTGGGCATGCTCTTGCAGGCTTGTGTTAGGCAGCTTCTGCAGGACTACTCACACAAAACATTTTCAGACTGGAAGCTGTAAATAAAAGACTCCGGAATCTAAAGACTGAAAATAACTTAATTTTTCAATTTCATTTTTTAAAAAAGAAAACAAAAAAGAGGCAATCATCAAAATGGATATTGACAGGAAAAAGTATTTTCTTTTTTTGTTTCTTTTCAATATATTGTATATATAAATATATATATATAAAACAAATGAATATTTCTAGCTTCTATTAAAAAAATAGAACAAGAAAACAACAAACCCACAGCACTTAAGGATGATTCTTCAAATAGCGAAAACCATATCAAGTTTAAAGATTCAAATGGGACACAATTATTATTTCTTTGTAAACACAAGCCTTCAGATTCCTTCAAAATCTAGTTTTAAGCCAGCAAGCCTTTTAGTGAAATTAAATTTCAAGAAATTAATGTATAAACAGTTGTTCAGCTGGTTTGGGGGATTTCTTCACTAACTGGGCAGCCCTGCATGGTGCTTCGATTTCTCTCCCTTGCCCGTTACCCAAGAGACAGCCCTTTTCCAAGCAGAATTCTTGCTACATCAGCTCCATGCTGTTTATCTTTCGTTGCTCCCTTGGCAGTTATTATTTCTTAATGTGTTAATTGTAGTTCCTGGACCCTCACATGTGAGCATGTGTAATGTTCATGGTAATAATGCCAACACGTTCTCTAGTTCCTGGAATTGCAGAGAGAAGACCTTACACATGGTCTGGGCACAGGGCATCCAGTAAGAGAAACCAATTATAATAATTCAAATAGCATAAAAAGAATAAAGTGGGTAATTGGGGAGAGTAGGCATTAGGTTGGGTTGGGGGTTTTTTTTGCTTATTCAGTTATGATTCCTCCAACCACTCTTGCTTTGTGTGATATATATATTTTTTTTAATTAAAACTTGAATTATGTCACTTGCTTTCCACCTTTTAGCAGTATTTCACAGTAAATTCATTCCTAATAGCAAGTAGTCAGGGATAAGGAATGGCTTTGCTGAGCGATGGGGACTGTTAATTATTAAAAAGAAACCTATGGATTTAAAACAAATTAGACCTCATTAAGCCTAGGTCTGTTTCCACACAGACCAGCTGACATGAAAAAGCCCATCTACGAGCATGGAAAATTGCTCTTTTTAGCTGACACATCCCTTGTAGAGATACACGGGGTGCGTTTGCTCTTTTGGTTTGTGGCAGAGATCCCCAGTCTCTGATTTCAATTCAAAACCTGTGGCTTTCTAGCATCTTTCCCATTCTTCCTCCATCTCTCCTGTCATGCTCAGCCACATCCAGTGATGCCATCTAAGCCCATGTGCACGTGGGAGTCCCATCCCACCTTGCTCCTGGAGGTGGCTGCTGATCACCAGCAGCTGAGGTGTGCCTGGGTGGGGGGGGGGGTAACCAGGTGCTGGACAATCTAGGTGCTAAGTCCAGGTGAAAAGATTGGTTGCTCCAGGTTTAGTGAAAGGGGAAACCCAGGAAAATTCCTTTTATCTTCCTTTCTTTTGGAGAGGAGGGGTATTTTTGACTTCCACCGTGGGGCTCTTGCCATGGCCAGGCTGACAAACTCTGTAGGATAGATCTACTTATTCTTATTTACAGAGGTGGGGGTTTTTTTGTTTATTTGGGTTTATTTTGTTATCCAAACTTGGCTGTGAAGTCTTGTTTGTATGTAGAGGTTTTCTGTGGGACTTCATAGAAAATCTAAAGGGCCAAAGTGATTCTTGGAGACCGTACACTCAAATATATGTAACTGCGGCATGTTTTAACCCACTTTTCTGAAATTTTTTTGAGGCAATGGGTGCGTGTGTGCACAGGAGAATCCTAATAAGGAGAGTAAAAGGTGGCCTGTAACAAGAATTTTAATTGTACGTTTGCAGGCATGCCATGTATGGGCTTTGCTGTCTTGCTGAGATATCCCCCAGATCTTCTCTGGCGTTACAGGCAGTGACACACTCGTATCGAGAAAAGAAACGCCCTTTCTGCTGGCTAGAAATCAGCAATAACATTTTGACATCTGTGCAACAGTTAAAAATGAATTATTCAGCACATAGATCGTGCTATTTGAGCAGCCAGCACATCTCTGCCCATTTACTACTGTCAGTCCGTGGTGGAGATATCATTGATGCCAGTGGGAACTGAGCACATGGACTGGGGGTAGGTTTTGGCCCATAGCCTGGAACAGCATTTGACAGCACCCCTGCAGAATATGATAGAAATAATCTGCTTTGCCACCAGCAAAAGACCGAAAGACAATGCTGGCCTGTTTCTTCTCTTAGAGTATTTTAAATATGTGCGGGGAAAAAAAGACCTTGAGAATTAAAGAAATCATTAATTGTCTGACAGTTTAGGTTCTGCTTTAAAGAGCAAAACTTGTATGTAATTTTGATGAAATCAATGTATTGCATATCGCTCTCCAGAAGCCCTGAGCATCTCTAGCCTACCAGGAGTAGACCCAGAGCACAAACTGGCAACAGATCTGGGCCAGCCTCCAGCTTCTGCCAAGTCAGAGGGTTAAAGTGAAGCAGTCGCTAATTCCTATCTGCAAAGAAAATTCATGAGATGCACGGTATAAGCAGCGGCTGATTTGGAAAAACAAGCCAAACTGCTGTAAGAACATGCTTTGGGGAACTGCAGATGGGGAACTGGGAGGAAATACAGATCAAAACCAGCAAAAAACAGGTCGGCTCAAGGCAGGCATTCAGGAGAGAACATGGACATTTATCTTGTGTTTAGCTTCCTAATTCACCAAGGTCATCTGAATTAAAGCAGTGTATGGGTGGTGAGAGTCAGCATCTGCTATTTCACAGGACTCCTGTTCCCTGTAGCTGCATTTTAAATATAAATGCAGAACACAGTATAGAAATGTTCTGTACTATGTGTTATTGTCCTTTCCTCACCTTCCTTTAAGGACTATGTTATCGCTGTCTACTGATGCTTATCTAGTGTGCAGAAATTTGGGAGCACTCAGGTGTGCAGCAATGTCAGCTGCCCATCGTTGTCCATGATTTTCAGTTGGCTAACTAAAAATCCATCCTGCCCCAATTTCTACCTGCTCCGCCCTTTACGTGTAACAAATAATACCCTGCAGTGGAAGTAGCCCAGTGCTGTACTTGGAAAGGCAAGGCATATTGTCCAGGTAACTATAAAAGTGGCTAGTATACATTAAAGTTCTTGTGGGGGAAAGCATATCTATTGAGAAAAGACATTTAAGCCCATAATGAAAATTAAGCAAATCTTTACGTCCCACCGAAGCTGGTAGAATTTAGGCATATAGTTAAATCTTACATGCAGTAAGGGCATATGCTCTGATAGTAACACTATAGCTGTACAATTTTTGAACCCCTCTGTGTGTGTATGGCTTTATTTTCAAGTCCCCAAGAGCTTTGCAATTAGCAGAAAGAAGTGAAATCGTTATAAATACCACGCAGCTCTGGATCCTCGGGTGCGGTGCTTCAGCAGGGGGTGCGAGCCAGGGTTTGCACCCACAATCACTGTGCAGTCTGCATCACCTGTGTGCAGCATTTTCATAGTAACTAAAATCTGTCCTAGCTTTTGTAGGGCCACTGCCACCAAAGCGTCTGAACCTTCCTGCCGTCTCTGATCCACTCACCGCTGCTGCGCTTCCCTGGGGCGGGAGGATATTATCCTCCTTGGGCAGGGAGTAAGAAGAAGCAGAGAGAGACGTCAAGCCTGATTTTTAAAGGGTTTTTTTTAATGTCTGCATATGTGGAGACATCTCAGTGTTGGGGGGGGGCGATTTGCAAACCTGTCTGCATAGTTTGGACCCTGTCTGCCGTTACAAACCTGGCTCCGAGCAGCTCGCTGCCCCTCACGTGGGAAGCTGGTGAGCAGGGACAAGAGCGTGCATCTCCCGATTGTGGAGCAGAGGAATGTACCCTGCTAGTGTAGGTGTGGGGTGGCGAGGGGAGGGGGTGTGCAGAAATCCAAAAAAGCAGGAAGGAGGGTAAACAGCCAAAGTAATATGTGTATGAGGGTGCAGAAAGCTACCTGGTTTTATTGCCACTTGATTGGATGGATGTGCATAGCTTGTGAGCATCCATTAATTAGAGATGCAGTTGCTCCGTGCTGGTATCAATAAAACCTTAACAGTACATGATACCAGCCTGTGATTGCTTCCTTTTTTCCACATCCTCTTGTGAGGATGCGTGTATGTGGGTGCTGCTGTGGACTGTATGCGGTGTATATGTGCTGTGGCTGCTTACACAAGAAAAGGGACAGTTAAATCATTTAGCAGCTAGTTACCTCCCACGTGATTTTTCCGAGTGTTTAGAAAAGGATCTTTGATTCGCAGCACTCCCTCACGTGTGCAAAATAACCGATGTTGTTTTTCTGCCTTTTGCTGAGACATGTTAATTCTTAAGATGGCTCCTAAGCAGGCATTCCTAGGTACATGTAGAGACTGCAACCTGACAGGTTAGCAACAAGAACAACAACAAAAAAGGCTGTCCTTCATTTCCTTTATATGCACATCATGCAGTTTTTCAAACAGTGCATCAAACACCACGGGCTGGAAATTTCCAGGCCCGTTTCCTGCCTGGTGCATGCTCATAAAGCAAGATTGTCTGTACGGTCCGTAGCTGCAGTACTGCAGAAAGTCAATAAAGAGCTGACCACCTCACCTCTATCAAAAGCAGTTGAGAAGCCCTGCCTCATCTGCCTTATTAAAACTACACTTGACTCCTGCAGAGAAACCTAGCTGGGAACCTTGAAGAGGAGCGATAAAAAAGGAGGCTGAAATTGCAGTGAGTATTCTACAGCTAGGTCTTGCAGTAAGGTTAAAGAGTGCTTATTCTAAAATAAACCAAAAAGGCAGCTTCATTAAACCAAGGAAAATGCTTGCATTTAGTGCAATGAACTTCTGACTCTCCCACGTACAGTATGGCAGAGAGATAAGATGATTAGTTATTGCAGCAATGAGTAGATTTAAGTAGCTCCCTAACGGATTTGTATTTTCAATTTAAATATGTATCTGGCTATATATGTGCATGTGTGTATATACTTAATCTTTGCAAGAAAAGATATGATGTAGAAATAGATGTAAGAGGTAGAATTTATACTGAAAAATGTATTTTAGAATGTGTTTGAAAGAATGCCTTTTTTTTCTTTCCCTTATGTAAGAGTAATTGACTGAATGCTTGCCGACCTTTCAGTCGTATCCATCAGGAATCCCCACCCTCACCTTCCCCAGGCCTCCTAGCCTTTTCTCACCTTAAAATGAAAGAAAGAAAGAACTTTAACAGAATGATCATTGCTTTAGCTTAATATGGTAAGATTTCGGAGATTGAATTTTCTGATAGTAATGAAATGAACCCTGAGTTGTGCCATGAATTTGATTGCAGTTAATTTGATTTTTGAGATGCTCAACAAAGCTAGCCCATTAGCTTTAACCTCACATACTTTGGATTTGTACAAAGTGGTATTTTTACATATATATATATATATAAATAAGTGTGTGTATAAATAATATGAAAATCTCTCTCTGGTAATTCAGTTATTTGTAACAATTACTGTCAGTGAGTAGTTACTAACTATAGCACTGTTGGAAGTGGCATCCGGCATGTTGCTGACCAGTAATCCCACTATTGATATTGCTTTGGTGGTACAGGGTTAGTTTTCCTTTTCACAAGGACAAACACAGCTGAGCATCTCAGCCAGGAGACACACGCAAACTCTGTCCTGCAGCTTTTTCCAGTTCTCATTGATCTTAATGAGACTAGTCATATGAATAGGAGCAACCCTTGTCAGAAAGGATATTTTTGGCTGAAACTCACAATTTCTATTTATTTGATTTGCCTCTGCAGACTTCAGAGTGCAGTGCTCTTCTTGGCAGTATTTGCCAAGAGGCAGCAACTGTGGGGTGGGGCATCCCCCAAGGTGGTCCCAGTGCCTGGCCTTTTCTCTTTGCATGGTTTATTCTTGGACAGCAGTTAGTAAGATGGTGGAAGATGGCCTTTTATATGTATGTATATATAAATAAAACCAGCTTCAGATAAGAAAGTATTCGGTGATGTCAGAAAACTGTTGGCACAAGGCTACAGATAACTGGGAATAGTGTTAAGGAGTTGATCATGTGGGGGAAAAACAAGAGGGGGATACTGCAGCTGGGAGGAGACTGGTCACTACAGGGGAAAAAACAGGGAGGATGTGGTTTCTAGAACAGGGCAGAAGTGCAGCCGGGGAGGGAGGAGATGAATGGTGGGGGCACACAAGTTGAGAGTGATGCTGAAAGTTTTCCAGGCGATAGGCAAAGGTTGAGCTGCAACAGAGATAGCTGCCATGAGCTGCTCGTGGGAGGTCCTGTAAGCGAGGGAGTGCAAAATCTCAACAGAAGTCAGGGTATAGATGACTTAGCGACGCGTGGGAGGGAAGGTGCCTGTAGATGGGAACAGGGTTGGACACATGGCTGGTGACAAGGCGTTTTATCTAGGTCTGTGCCACTGAGGTACGCGTGAGGCACTTGCAGAGCCAGGAGCCAGGCTGCCTCCCTCCAGCTCCATCATCCCCAGCAAACCTGCCGGAGGGTCGTCTCCTGGCCTGGGCACAGAGGGCCCTGAGGCAGCCCTGCTCCTCACTTGGGTGCTTCTGCCTGTGTGCCATGGAGGGCACCTGGCAGGCATTGCTGGCTGCTTGTGGGACAAGACCAGGGAATGTGCTGGTCCCCTCCTGTCCGCCTGAAGCATTCATGTGTCTAGCCTGGGGTAGAGCTGGGCACTCGCACCAGGACTGATCCAAGAGGTCTCCAGTTTGGGCAGGGTGAGGAACCGAGTACCTGGGAGTTCTGCGGCAGGGAGCCGCCCTCTTTCTGGAGGAAATTTGCTTGTCTGCACCTCTTCAGCATCTTCTTAGGGCCTGCTGAGCCACAGTCCAGATGTCTCCCTTGCTTACTAGAGGGCAAGGAGAGGTTTTGTTATTCCTGACTTACTATTCTATAGGGTTTAGGTTGTTCTTTTAATTTTTATCTTTCCTTCATGCTGCTTTTGGTGGCCGAGTCTGAAGGCAAGATGCCCAGTTATTTTGGCAGGGGGGAAAAAACATTAAAGAGAAAGCACTGACGACCTCACCAGAGAGTCCCATAGTGCCAAATTTAGCACTAAAAATCAAGAGACGGGACAGCAACCCTGTCTCTCTCTTCAGAGGGTTCTGAAACACAGTGCCCTGGAAATGCTCAGGCAACAGAGACCATTAAAACACACTCCTGTCATGGGGCTGCCCTGTGATGCCGGCTGTTTTGCCCCACAGTGAACAGTGCTTGCTTTTCCATGGGAATCTATATCCATAGGCTCCTTGCTGCCAGTGTGTGCACTGGAGACGTGGGGCAAGCTGCCTTGTTCCCGCAGGAGCCGAGTCTGCCTCCACGAGCTCACCGGGGAGATGTGCCTTTCCCCACGGCCAAGGCTGGGAGCGGCACGAATCCTCACCAAAAAGGATGATACAGCTTCCATACTGCTGCAAAGTTAGACTAATTCAGAGGTAGCATGTCTGACGTTTCTCAGCCAATGCTAGCTAGAAAGGAAACAATTTTACACATCAGCAATTTTTTATGATTAATAATATTATCCTGCCTTAATTGAAAAATGGGCTGGTGCCCTTAAGAAAAAATTAGGCTGCAGGAATTAGTATCTAACCTCTTTATGATGAATGTGTATTTTTACATGCTGCATATTACTGTCAGTGCTTTTAGAAATAATAGTGCTGCATATTGTAATAAAAAATTGTCCCATGTTGTTTGTAGTTGCGTGGCACCATTCTGTCTGGCTGACTTGGCTTTAAGAGCCTGAACGCTTGGGAAGAAGCAGCGTGAGGATGCCGAAATCCTTTTAGAGGGAATTTATGTACAAACAGGAGGATGATGTGTAGACTCCAAGCTCTGCTATCAGTTGTTATTGCTGAGAGATATTCGCGAGGAGTCAATGCCAGACGGAGCATTAGCGATTGCCGGCCTCGGTGCCTTCGTGGGAAGTCGGTCATAAAGTTGGTGAGGGCTCTTGTTTGTGGGATTTTTAAACACCAGTGAATCATTTTATGTAGTAAGGCAGTTGTTGTTGGGGTGGGTTTGTGCAAAGGTCTTTGTGAACCACTTTCTCTACCCAAACAAAGCTTGAGAAGGAGAGAGGGATGATGTTGAAGGACAGGAGGATGTGTAATGCCTGATGGAGGGCTGGCAGCAGGGCTCTGCTTCTGCCCGTCTGCCTGTGACTGTGAGCAGTCCTGGAGAGGGGGCAACTCATGGCTGCAAGGCCATCGTGCTCCTTTTGCCTAGCTGGCCCCAGGTCTTTGTCTCGTGCGAAGCAGCGCAAGGAAGCTGGGATTAAAGAAGGTGAGAAGGTCTGGGTCCCTGATATGGACAGTTGGGGACAAACCAAATTCAATCAAATCCCTTTTGGCCCTAGTGCTGTCTTGGCATTGTCCATCTCCTGCAGGCTCCTCGGAGGACCGTGCCTCTCACAGCAGGCAGGGAGGGTGCCTCCGGTTCAAAGCGACACCACGTACATGTGAGGGGTGTGAATGTGACATGTTAAAGTACAAATGCCTTGTTCCCCACAACTTAGAGCTCTGAAATGCTCTCTTCAGCTTAAATATTGCTAACCCAAACATTTGAACCTTGTGAGTCAAATCTCCTTGGAAACGTGCAGTGAAAAACAGCTGCCTGTGGGATCACTGGTGCTTTCCCGTGTTCCCGGCTGGTGGGGTGTGCGAACCCTCCACTTCTCCATCCCGGGAGAGCACCCAGCAAGAGAGCTGCAGGAGCCGACCCTTTCGGGGGAAGACAGCAAGAGGGCCTGTAGTTTAGGGCTGGGGAGGGAGGAGAAGGGTGCCTGGGGAAGAAGCCAGGAACGTCCCAAGATGGAGGGGACATGCTGGTTCTGCAGGGATGTGTGGGAGCACGGTGGGATGCTGTCCTTCCTGCGGTGGGACGCTGTCCTTCCAACGTCTTCTTGGCCATGGCCCTCTGGCCTGCATCTACCCTGAGAGGACCCCCGGATCCCCGTGACCCTGCTGGGGAGGCAGCAGTGGGAGGGCTGGGGGTGCTGGCAAGGGCTGCTGGCGTTTCCCTG
>NW_010300794.1:0-491 GCF_000700745.2 Antrostomus carolinensis | reverse complement strand
CCTCATCACCTCCCCGAAGGTCTTCTCGCCCAATGGTGTTTCTCATCCGGAGGTCCCCCTTCTTCTTGCGAGTTTTCTGTTGTCTTTGAGTCGTGTTATCTGTAGAGTCCTGTGTGGTGGGAGTCTGTAAGCACATTTGGCTCAGAGCTGCGCTGCCCGGGGCTGGAGAGGCAAGGGTGGGTGGAAGAGCAATCGGTCTCTATGGCAATTATGTGGATGTGCATAGACCCTTTAGGCAACAGTTGTACAGTCATCTCGGATCGAGTAGCCATCATCAGGTTGTGTGGGCAGTAACTTCAATGGAGTTTTCCGGGGTGGATCGGAGCTATTTGGGCGGGGCTGTTTATAAGTAGCGAAGCCGATTCCATCTCGGAGGGTTACGGCTTGCATGTGTGTGGCCTAAAAAGTTTAGACTACCTTCTTTGTTTTGTTTTTTCCCGCCCCTCCCCCTTCCCCCACTTAATGGCAGGCATTAGGGATTATATTCTGGA
>NW_010300793.1:424-632 GCF_000700745.2 Antrostomus carolinensis | reverse complement strand
AGTTACAAGGGGAAATAAACCGAAAAAAAAAAATCAACCGAAAAGGTTTCTCCTCCGGTGCCGCCCAGCAGCTGCCGGGTCCCCGGGCACCGGCCCGGTTTCCTTCCCGAGCAGTTTTTAGGATTTTTTTTCTCAACCAGGGTGCAATTTATACCCCTTCCTGTGAACCACAGCCCCGCGATTTTCCTATGAAGACGCGCCCGGGGAC
>NW_010300793.1:0-212 GCF_000700745.2 Antrostomus carolinensis | reverse complement strand
TTTAGTGGATGCTCTGCGCGCTCCCCCAACTCGGCCTGAACTGAAATTGTGCTGCCCATGAAACACCCGCCTCATCCCCTTCCAGGGCCTGATCCTCGCTCTGCGGAACCCGGCGGGAGCTGTGCCGTGGGGACTCTAAAAAGTCTTTTATCTGGTCCAGTATTTCAAATCGTTCTGCCCATCTTGAAAAAAAAATTGATTTCCAGATATTC
>NW_010300792.1:464-2303 GCF_000700745.2 Antrostomus carolinensis | reverse complement strand
CATGTATGTATTTTAAATATATTTGGTGTGTCTATATATACACCCCAATATATAATATATATACACCCCATATATTATATATATTGGGGTGTATATATATTATATATATTGGGGTGTATCTCTATTTTGGGGGTATCTTTCCAGCCCCCAGGTGACACCTACGTGTGTGCAGGGGGGCAGCGGAGGAGGCAGAGCGGGAGGACCAGGACGCTGCTTGCCCAGCACAGGCAAAGCACAAATGGCTGCATCAGTCCAAGGCCCTGAGCACCAACACGGACAGGCCGGAACGGGAGCTCGAGAGCTCCGAGTCCTGCACGTGCCGGCTCCAAACGTTTAACTGCCGGCAGGACCAGACCCTCAGGTACTGCTAATGTAAGTCTCACTTCTAGTCTGTGGTTCTGGGAAAACATCCTGATTCAGCTCCTCTCATTAGCAAAATACATTACAGATCTGTAAATAAGCCTTACAACTGTGCAGTTGGCACTACAAATCGACCCCTGCTGTAATTAACGCCTTTGGTGCCGATGGAGATCGCGCAGCTGATGAGCTCCTCGCTCACACAGACACTGAAGTCCACCGAGAGGTGAGGGCATGCACGGAGAGGCAGAAATTTGGCCAAACACGTGAATGTTTTTCCTGCCCCTCTACCTTTGTCCCCGCCGTCACGCTGCACTCCCGTCAGAAGCAGTCAGACCTCCTCCTCCTCCACCACCATGTTCGGCCTCAGGGTATTCCTGCAAAAAACCCTGATTCTTCTGCACGTTACTGCGAGCGTTGTTGTTGGCAAAACACTGATGATACTGTTCCCCAGTGCCATGAAAAGATACATCCTAAAACAGGGCGAAAAGAGCAGAATGAATGAGAATCCAAAGTTCAACTATGAAAACTGGGGTCCGACTTTTTTCAGCTTCAAGTACCTGCTCTTTGTGCTGAAGGTGAAGTGGAAGAGGCTGGAGGATGAAGCCTATGAGGGACATCCCGCTCCCAACACACCGGTGGTGACTTTCAGCGGGGAAGTTCGTCACCTCGTTGATTTCATGCAAGGTCAGTAAATCAGCCGCATGGATGGGTTTGGTTTGCTAAGACAAGAAACGAGGAGAAGAGGCTGCTGAGGGGACAGAGACAGGCAGCTGGCACGAGAGGGCAGGACATGGCAGACCAGGCCATCAGCGTTCACTTGGTGATGCAGCACATTCACTCCAGCTGCCTCTTGATTTTCAGAAACATCCTGGCTACAATATTCCCTTCACACCAGTAAGCTTATGAACCTCTTGCAAAAGCCAGCTCTGCCTGGAAATACCTCTTCACTGAAAGCCAAGATCATTTATTTTAGGGAGAGAAGACCCAGAATGGGAGCCGCATGCAGTGACTCACGAGTGCTGGTGTCATTCCCTGTATGTACAGAGAGTCCCACGCCAGCTCCCTTACCCAGCCTAAAGCCTAGAAAGCACACGGTGGGTTTTTTTACCAGATTCAAAGTGGCTAGAAATAAAACAGAAGAAAAAGAAGTTGCTTTGTACTTTGTCCGTTGCCTCCCACTGAGATCTCTGTAGAACATGAATTAATCATTAAGCTGCAGTCTCTGTCCCCAGGGGAAGGATTACATCCTTCTCCGACTCTGCTTTTCTAATTTTATATATATATATATATATATATCTCCATGTAGAAAATAGGATGCAAATCTGGAAAAGAGATACTCAATACCTACAGGAAGGTACCCTCCTTATTAGATTCTTTACAATGTGGATCTGTTATAGAATCACAGACTGGTTTGGGTTGGAAGGGACCTTAAAGATCATCCAGTCCCAACCCCCCTGCCATCAGCAGGGACACCTTCCA
>NW_010300792.1:0-334 GCF_000700745.2 Antrostomus carolinensis | reverse complement strand
GGGAGGGGGCATCCACAACTTCCTTGGGCAACCTGTTCCAGTGTCTGACCACCCTCACAGTGAAGAACTTCTTCCTAATATCTAATCCCAGAAAGAAGATCTTGAACAAATTTCACATAATTTAGCACAACCATAGACTAAAAGAGATGCTTAAAAATCCTGCAAGTTCTCTTAAATCAAGGCCTTGCAAACAGATGCGTACACCTGTGGGCACAAACTGTGTTAATTTGTAAACAACTGCATATACTTCTGCCAGTGGCTTGTGTAATATTAGTTTAATACATAACTAATACATTTAATACATTGGGTTCTTTGACCATGGGGATGTTTACAT
>NW_010300791.1:0-434 GCF_000700745.2 Antrostomus carolinensis | reverse complement strand
AGCCCGAGCGATCCCCGAGAGAAGTGCCCTGATTTCCGGTCATCCCTGGTTAATATTCTGGCATGACGTGATCTGATATGGATTTCACTGGCACATCCAGATGCCAGTTTTGGGTTTTGCTCCTCACTGCGCTTCCCCCCTCCCAGTCCTAATGCAGCTGTGAAACAAACAGTGTGGCCTTGAGCTGTAGCAACACAAGTACTGTTATCAAAGTTCTTCTCATGATATGTCTGAACTGAAACACAGAAAGTAAAATACTGCTATTCTAATTACTAAAAGGAAAATTAACTCTATCCTAGCAAAACCAGGACAATGAGTTAGGATGAGGGTTAAGGTTAGTTTTATTTTAAGGAAAAGGTTAGTGTTAACTTCAGTAGTATGGTGCATTTTGGGTTATGGTTATGTATAGGATTAGGTTTAGGGTAAATATTAGG
>NW_010300790.1:0-622 GCF_000700745.2 Antrostomus carolinensis | reverse complement strand
TTTATGAAAGGCAAGTCTTGCCTGACTAACCTACTAACCTGTTCTCCTCTTATGACAGGGTGATACGCTTAATGGATGAGGGAAGGCCTTTGGATGTGGTGTACTTAGACTTTACTAAGGCCTTTGACACTGTTCCCCACAGCATTCTCCTGGAGAAACTGGCTGCTCATGGCTTGGACAAGCATACTTGTCACTGGGTAAAGAACTGGCTGGATGGCCAGGCCCAGAGAGTTGTGGCAAATGGAGTTAAGTCCAGTTGGTGCCCGGTCATGAGTGGTGTTCCCCAGGGATCAGTGTTCAGGCCAGTTCTGCTTAATATCTTTTTTGATGATCTGGATGAGGGCATCAAGTGCACCCTCAGTAAGTTTGCAGATGATAACAAGTTGGGTGGGAGTGTTGGTCTGCCAGAGGGTAGGAAATTTTTGCAGAGAGATCTGAACAGGCTGGATTGATGGGCTGAGGCCAAGGGTATGAAGTTCAGCAAGGCCAAGTGCTGGGTCCTGCACCTGCATCACAACAGCCCCATGTAAAACTACAGACTTGGGGAGGAATGGCTGGAAAACTGCCCAGAGGAAAAGGATCTGGTGGTGTTGGTCAACAGTTGGCTGAACATGAGCCAGCA
>NW_010300789.1:18507-18806 GCF_000700745.2 Antrostomus carolinensis | reverse complement strand
AGCTGCAGTGGGGTGGGAGCATCGGCACCAGACCCCCCACCCCAGCACCCACAGAGCATTTGAGTCCCCTGAATCTGGGCTCATGATGCATCCCCATGCCATGCTGAGGCTGTGGGACACTTGTGGGGACCTGCCCAGAGGTGTCCCAGCTTGGTGTGGTGGCTACTCACGTGTTTCTGGCTTTGTTGAAGGAACAAGCCTTGTTCAGGGGGTCTGGGGCTTGGTCCACTGGGGTCACCTTCAGGTGGCAGGTGATGTAGATCTGTGGGAAGGTCAGGGGACAGAGGTGGGGACACACT
>NW_010300789.1:16878-18414 GCF_000700745.2 Antrostomus carolinensis | reverse complement strand
ACCAGGTTCCTGACGTCCCCCGCGAACCTGAAGACATCGATCTGGAAGCGCAGCATGTCCTCCCGGGGCCGGGGGGTGATGAAGGCAGAGCTGGTGTCATCCGATCTCCCATCAACGAGGCACCTGGGGTGGGACAGGGGGGGCAGCATCCTGACAGGTCCCCCCCAGCATTGCTACCAGCAGGTCCCCAGGGCTCACCCATTGAAGTCGATGATGGCATAGTGGGGTGAGGAATCAGTGCCAGGGCTCAGGGCGGCCACGCAGCTATCCACGAACAACCGCAGCGGCACGTGGCTTTCCGTGGCCACCTCTGCTTGGATGTTGAGGACGTCACCCAGTTGAAAACCAGTGAAGGGTCTCTCGGCACTCCAGTCCTCTGCAAAGACCAGGGTGATGAAGATGAGGTGGCTCTGGCTGTCCCCCAGCTCCCAAGGGAGCAGAGCCAAGGCTCAGCCCAAAAGCAGGAGCGCTGGTGTTTGCCATGGGGTGGGCTGGCTTCCCCAGTGGGGTGCTGGGTCCCCAAGCATCCCTGCACTGGGAAAAGGGTGGAAAATCCCCATCTGCAGATTGGGATGGCTTCCCACCTACCATTCATGAGGCGCAGGGAGAACACCAGCCTCTCCTCCGCTGACAGTGTGGAGCTGAAGGGAGCCCAGGTGGGTCGGATGGCATTGCTGCTCACATTCTCCCTCCTGGCCAAGGGATACCACACATCAGGATGCAGCCCCATCCTAGTCCCCAGGGACTGGTGTGGGGGTACCAAGGATGGGGAGCCCTTACCTGGGGTAGTGGCACTCGATGGGGATGACAGCGGGGTTGCTGCGGATGATGACGGGGTTGCTGGCAGGGCTGGGGTCGTAGTTGAGGAGTGTGCGGTAGATGAGGGAGTCAGGCGTGATCTGGGCAGAAAAGCAGTGAGAAACCAGTGGTGAGGTCACCCCACCTCCTGCCACCACTGAGACACATAGCTGTCCTTTCCCAACTGTGGAAGGCTGGGGAAATAAAAACAGAGGGGGGGAAGCCAGGAAAAGGGGTGGAGGAGCCCTGCTCCATTCTCAGTGAGTTAAACTTTCTAATGGGACAAAACACGAGTGAAATGGGTCTGACATAGGGGCTTTGCACTGTTGGCATGTCTCCAGCTGGAAAAGCAAAGCAGCTTTAGGGAAAAACATTCCCATTTGGAGGAAATATCCCCTCATCCTTCCCTTGGGGTGCTCCTCAATAGTGCTCTGCATCCAGGACTTGGAGCTTCTTGTAGGTCCCACAGCCTGGAGCTGCTCCAGGGCAGGGGAATGCCAAGTGGGATCTGAAGGGAGAAGGTCTTACCTGCACGATGCTGCCGCACTCGTGGAGGCCGGCGGTGAAGGTGACAGTGTTGTGGGCAGGGTTCAGTGAGGAATGCTTGCACGCTGCCGGTCCCAGCGTCAGATCGGCTGCGTTGACCAAGCGGCCGGTGCCGAAGAGGTCCCTGTGCACTGTTACCACCAGCTGAGACTCCTGGCACTGCACCATCACCGGCTGCTGGCTGGGGATGGG
>NW_010300789.1:8956-16814 GCF_000700745.2 Antrostomus carolinensis | reverse complement strand
AGCCACCTCACCCACCACCCAGCAGAGAAGAGCGAGGATCAAGCCACTTTTGGGTCCCATCCCTCCTTCTTCCAGCAAACCCTGGCACAGAGAGCCAGAGCTGCTCCTCCAGCCTTTTTATCCCCCCAGGAACAGGAGCCGTCCGCCCCTGGGCTCCCATTTGGGGACCAATGGCACCCAAAGGCCAGCCCTCATGGGTGCGGGGAGAGGGGAGGCACGACCCAAGTGTTTCCGGGGTGCTGGGACCCCCTGTTCCTGGGCTGCCCGAGGCAAGAGAAAACATCCTCGTCAGCCTCTTTGGAGGAGATGTTTATAAAACTCAGCAGAAGCTGGAGACGGGGAGACTGGTACAAAGTAGCTTGTTTAGGTTATAAGGTGATAAGGGACTTTTCAAGGCTGCTGGGGAGGTGACAAGCAGGGGGCAGGTCCATGATCCCAATCTGGGTGCTTCCCATCCCCTGCATGGTGACCATCCCTGGCTGGCGCTGTCAGCCCCCCTGGGACTTCAGTTTTCTGCTGAGATGCTGATGAGCTTGCAGCTCTAGCTGAAACAGGAGCTTTAAGCATCTCCCAGCTCCTCAGCGGGGCCAGAACTGGGATATTTGGTCAGTGCTAACCCAGCAGCAGCTGATGGAGCACCCTCACCACTGCCATGAGTGTGGCCATTCTCAGCAGGGGCCAAACAACCCCCCTTTCAGCCTCGGCAGAGCTGCAACCTTTCATTTTATCTCAGCTCTTTGTCTTGTGTTTGGTTTGTTGCCTTCAAAGAAACGGGCTCAGGGTAGAAGAAGCCAGAGGTGAGGTGTTCCATCCATCACTCCCTTCTCCATGCTGCAGCACCCCAGTTTGTATCCCACCCTCCACAAACAGGACTGGGCATTGCCTGGCTCCTCACAGCTGGGGAACAGGGAAAACTGCTGAAAAATAAACCCAGTATGTTTTCAAACCTCATTATTGGAGTTTTTATCCTTTCTTTTGAGCACCTTTAACTCTTTTCCTTGCTGGGGAGCATCCTGTTGGCTCTGTCTGAGGGTTGCGCCGTTTCATATCCCAAATTGCTCTCCATCTTTTGGGATATCCCTGGCAAGCCTCAGGGATAGCAGAAAGCCTCTTATTTTGATATTTGAGCTGGAGCGGCTCAGCCATATCTGGGAACATAAAAAGAAAGCTTTAGGGGCAGATGTTGGCCAGCCCTCTCCTAACAGAAATCCCACTGGTTTTGGAGCTGGGACTGGTTTGTACTTGACTCAACAGCCCCAAAACCCACCTGTGTGGAGTTTTGCCAACCTAAAAACCTTCTGCCTTTCTCCCCAGGAACTGATGTTCCATCCCTGCTGCTGTCAGCAGATCCAGGACTTCGCTTTCGTGTTTAAAATACCTTGAGATTGGTGCTTACGTAGAAATGCCAGGGATTCCAGTAGGCTGAGCCCCATGCTGTGCATCGGTGAGATAACAGCAGCGGCTGATGCTGAATCAGTAAATAATAGGCTGATCCCCTCCCCGGGTGGAAAGCATCACTGCTCAGCCAGGTCCTTGGCTGCAAAGACCATGGGAGATGCCTGATCTCACCCCATCGTATCCTGGAGAGCCACAGCTCAGGGGTTGGCTCCAGGTTTAGGTTGTGGGTCTCTAGGTACCAAGAATTGATCCCAGCAGGAGAAGAAATCCTTCTGATGGGTAACCTTGTGCTTACACGGCTCAAATTAGCAGTGGTGAAACCCAGGTGGAGAAACACACCCAGACTCAAGGAAAAAAAAAGGGGATTTCTGCTCCCAGGTCCTTACCAGAACCAGTTATCCCATCTTTATTCCAAGCATGACACTGGCTGTGGACCAGCACAGCTGGGAAAGAGATTCAGCTCATTTTTTTGGAGGAGGTAGGGACCAGAAAGTCCCATGGCACTGGACAAGCACAAACACCAATGTTTTTCCCCCATTGCATAAAGGAGACTTTAAAAACACATCTCATTTTTTGCTTAGAACATAAAGTTTCAAGTAAAAAAAAAAACTCTCATCACATGGCAAGGTTAGTGCTGCTGTTGAGCTTCTGCAGATCCCAGGATGCTGCCTGGGGAGCGGCAGGAACTGCTGGAGGGGGCTGGCTGCTCTGGAAAGCCAGAGAGTGTTTCCTCATCCTCAATTTCTTGAGCAGATATGGCTAATATTAGTCTTCCTTCCTGGAGCTAGCTAAGGTATTTTGCTAAAAAGGCTGCAGGGCAGCTGTGCCAAGCAACACAGAGAAAGGCTTTCATTTAAAACTCTCCTCTGTGCATCTCAGCAAACCAGAGAGAAAGTCCCCTCAGAGCACATATGCCAAGGGATGATGGTTGGGGCATTGAACATCTGGAGATCTTCATCAACAAGGAATCAGTTATGTGAGGATTTAACATGTCAGCAGCCACAGCCTGTGGTCTGGGAAGTTTAGGCGAAAAAATATTTATTCCCCAGGAGGGTTGTGCAGCCCTGGGCTGGGAATGCAGAGGTGAGAGATCTTCATCCACAGACATTGCCATCCTCAGCCAGGCCAACACAGGACTGAAACATCTGGCGTTGGACTGGAGACCTTCCAAGATCACTTCCACCCACATTTCCATGCCCTCCTCCACTCCCTTCTGCCCCCAAAGCAGACAGCTCACAGCTCTAAGGGGATGGTGAAGATTTCTCTGAGCTATTCTCTCTAAAAGCATCTACTTCCCACTTTGCTACAAGACAAGGACCAAACCCCTCCAGGAAGGGTCAGATTACATGGATGAGGAAAGAGGCCAACCCAAAGCCAGTGCAGCTCCCTGATCCAATCCAGAGCTAACCTTTTAATTTTGAAGGAGAACTAATTTGCTTTTAGATCCTTGAGCAGCCAAGAGAAGGGATGGGACTGTGGCTTAGGTGACCCAAACTCCAGCTAGGCACCTTGTGCCAAAGAGTTCCCACGGTAAGGTGACATCTATCAAAGGGCATCTGGCTGAGGGGCTCCAGGGTGCTGGTTGACACCTAAAGACACAGTAGGTTGTGCAAGACACCACTTTTCTCTGTCCCTCACAACCAAAACTGCTGCCCAAGCTCCCCCAGAGCAGGACAAGAGTCCTCCTGCCTCCTGCAAAATCAGCTCAAGGGGTGGCCTTATGCTGTGGGCAAGCCCCAGCTCCTCACAGCAAATCCCAAATCCAGCATCCCAAAAGTGTTCAGTTCCTAACACCGCCTAAAGTGGGAACCTCTCCCAGCTAGTGGAGAAGCAAGAGGTCTTGGGTTTGGGGCAGGAACATCTTGCCATTAGAGCTACTCTGCTAAGCAGAAAAGCACAAATTTCACAGCAATGGGAGGGGAAAATAATAACAATAATAGAAAGCAAATGTGACTCAAGCATGTCAGAAAGCCCCTTTCTGGAGGGGGGAGAAATTCCAGTCCCTGCCCCAAGGACTGTTTATACATTTCAGCCAAGGCTTGTTACATATAACTATGTGTAAACAGTCCTTGGGGCAGGGACTGGAATTCCTGCCTCCATCTGTCCCAGGAAAAGCCCAACTCACCCACCCTCAAGTTGCACTCCCTTCCTCATCCAGTAAAGCTTCAGGATGGAGGAGAGTGGTCCAAGTTTTACTAAACCTTTAGTTCCTCTTGGCTTATTGACTAAGGAGTTACTAGTATGGAGCAGACCCAAGTAGCTCCACGGAAAGGTAAAGTGTTTTGAGGCCAAACACAACTCCATGCTTCTAGAAACAAGAGGACAATATATGGATGGTGGGTTTTTTTTCCAATCAGTGCCCAGTTAGATGGTCTGGGAGATGTTCATGGGGGTGTAAGGCTGTACAAAGCTCTGCTGAGAGCAGGACTTTAGGAGAATGAGACCCAAACTGGGTGAAAGAAGCACAGTTAAAGTTAGCATGAAGATATAGTTAGCTCAGTCTTTGGGAAGACTTCTCCATTTCCCCCCACCAAGCCTCTCACAGTCCTTCAGTTTTTTTCTTACTGTTTATTGGGCAGACTATAAAAGTTGAAAGAAGTGACTTAAACAGGGTTGCTGGGTTTCTGGCAGACAGTCAGAGCTCCTAGAACAGCAAGGATCAGGATGGCCAAACCAGCAATTGCAGCCAGCCCCAACACCATCCACAAGTGACCTGCATCTAGGAAGAAGTAAGGAGGTGGTTATGACCAGAGCCGGGACCCACCAGGACCAGAGCCAAAACCCATTCCCTGGGTTTGCCCTACCTTGTGAAGGCATTCTTCTAACTGAGTGATCCTGCCAACTGTGGATGAAGATAGGTCCAACCACAACATCTGCTTCTTTCAACATGGGATCTGAAAGGGAGGACTTTTGAGCACTCGAATTCATTTGAACATCTAGCTCTCCTAAGCCTTGGATTAGCACTGAGGAGCCAACAGGTAGTGAGACAGCTCCAGCCACCCAGCTCTGACCTAGTTGCCACAACAGTGACAAAGCCCAAGAGGCACACCAAGACCTACCAAGCTCAGAGGGTAGTTCTCTCCGGACACGTCCTCCTTGCCATCGGGAGGGAGTGTGGAGCCTCCTGGAGTGCCTGGCCAAGCCACAGCTCCTCATCTCACAGCAGGAACAGACATCCTGGGTGCCTTCCACAGGAGCCCAGCTAGAAAAGAACCTAGTGAGCAGCCCACCCTATGGTAGGAATCCCTCATGCACTTTGGGGTCTCCTAGGAGAGACCCAAACCCTACCACCCAGATGGTCAACCCCACCTTCCTCTAAGTGACACACCAGATGAGAAACCCAAGCTCTTCACTCTTAAGCAGGCTGCTCCTGTAGCTACTCACAGGTTGCTGGCTTTGTTGAAGGAGCAAGCCTTGTTCAGAGGGTCAGGAGCTTGGTCAACCAGAGAGACCTTCAGGTGACAGGTGATGTAGATCTGGGGAGACCAGGCAGAGCAGAGGGGTTAGGCTGTCATTTGCCTTTATAGCTTTCCCATGCATCATGAAGTTGGTTTTCAATGGGACCACCAACTCCCCAGGGCAACTCAGTCCCCTCTGCCTCCTTCAAGCCACTTAAGGGCTCAGCTATTGAAGCCCATCAGAAGGGCTCAGCTATTGAAGCCCATCAGAAGGGCTCAGCTATTGAAGCCCATCAGAAGGGCTCAGCTATTGAAGCCCATCAGAAGGGCTCAGCTATTGAAGCCCATCAGAAGGGCTCAGCTATTGAAGCCCATCAGAAGGGCTCAGCTATTGAAGCCCATCAGAAGGGCTCAGCTATTGAAGCCCATCAGAAGGGCTCAGCTTGACCAGCATCAGAACAGGTCTCCAAGGAAGATCCTTTGCTCAAAGGGCCATGATCCAGAAGCAGTAATACAGTGTGACCTCAATCATGTGTTGCTATGAGGCAGTTGCCCTAGGAATGTAATTCTAGGCAAAACCATGTCAACTTCCTTACTGGAGTGAGGCTGCAGTCCCACCTAGACAGGAGACTTCACCAGCTTTAGGAAGTATTTACCAGATTGCTGGAGTCTCCCACAAACTTGAATGCATCTACTGCAAACTGAAGCACATCTTGCCTGGGTCTTGGGGATATAAAAGTCGAGGTGGCATCATCCAGTTGCCCATCCACCAGGCACCTATGTACAGAAGAGAGGGCCAGCAGGATCCCTTTGCCAGAGAGATCCGTAACTTGCAGAAAGGCATCTGTAAATAAGGGCACAGCCAGCTCTTACCCACTGAAGTCAATGAAAGCATACTGGGGAGAAGAGCTCCTGTCTGGAGTCAGGGTAGCCACACAGTTGTCCACAAAGAGCCTTAGAGGTACATGGTTCTCTGTGTTGACCCCAGCTTGGAAGTGGAGGACCTCTCCCAGTTGAAATATGGTGGAGACTCTCTCAGCACTCCAGTCATCTGGAAGGAAAGAGGTCACCAGACATTCATGAATGAGAAGCCAGCTTGTGGTTCACTGCTTTCACCCAAGGAAATCCCAACAAGCACATGGTCCTGGGTACTCGCCACAACTGTACCAAACCTCAGCTGCTCTAACAGCACTGGGGTGATACCAGCACCAGCTGTGCCATCTAGTGGAAGCATGGCCCACCCAAGGTGCCCTGCACCAGAGGAGAACCTCACCAACAACCTACCATTCATGAGGCGCAGGGAGAAGGGCAGCTTCTCCTCAAAGGACAGGGTGGAGCGGAAGGGTGCCCATGTGGGCTTGACACCATTGCTGCTCACATTGTCCCTCCTGGGGAAGAGACAGCCATTGTTAAAGGCTCTGTGGAAGCAGAAGGGCTTGCTTGGTACCCATCCGCATCACCTCACCTTGGGTAGTGGCACTCAATAGGAACCACAGCAGGGCTGGTGCGGACAATGACAGGGTTGCCAGCAGAAACTGGCTTGTAATGTAGACTTGTGCTGTAAACTAGAGCATCAGGGGTCACCTGGGGAAAGAAACGACATTATCCAGTCATTAACAGCTCTGCTCCTTGGCCAAACACACAGAACAAAACATTTAAGCCTGGAGACTCAGTGCCGAGATGTTTCTTCTGGTCATCAGCCAGTAGCACTCATCCTGCTGCAGGAATGTTTCTCCAGCCTGTGCCAGGACAGCCTCTGGTCAGCAGCAGAGCTGGATGCAGAGATGCTCAAGCTGATTTTTTTTCTTCTGGTTTCCACACCCCAGAACAACAGACAGGAAGGTCTGTCCCACAGGAGTATCAGATGGTGACTTTTGCTCAGGAGGATTTAATGAATATATCTGCTGGCTGGAGCATGGGAGATACCTGCTCACCCTGGTGGCCCCAAGCCTCTCCCAGGCAAGAGAGACCACTTCAAATTTAAGCATTCTGAAGAAGCTTCATCCTACACTCAAGCAGAACCCAGATGCCTCCTAAGCTGCTGGCTTGCTGCAGTGGCTCCCAGCACCAGGTCATCCAGGCTCCACCCTGGAGGTGGCAGAAACAGCATGAATAGTCCTGGGACATTCAGATACCTCTGTATTCATCAGGAAAACCTTGATCCCTCTGCTTCTTGCATGTCTTCCCTGCTCTCACATCCCCAGATCTAGCTCCTGGACCAGACAGCACAGTTTCTACTGCTCATGAAAAGCAGACCAAGATGTTCAGCTTCTAGGGAAGGCTTTTGAGCATTTCCCTGAGCTCACCTACACCACAGCCCTCTGCCAGTCTCAGCATGCCAAGGTACAAGTCAAGAGGCAGACCCTCACCCCATGGCTCCAGCCCTCCACAACCTTACCTTGAGGGTGCTGCCACACTCATGCAGTCCAGCCACAAAAGTCACCATGGTCTCAGTAGCACTCCAGATTGCAGGCAGGCAGCTAGTCAAGCCCAGGGTCAGCTCTGCAGCCCTGACCAAGCGCCCCGTGCCAAAGAGGTCCTTGTGCACTGTGACCACCATCTGAGCCTCCTGGCACTGCACAGCTACAGGGTGCAGTGGGGCAGCAGCCTGGAGCTGGGAAACATCCACCCATGCCCAAGGAGAGGGCTGGGAGAAGGCACGGGGCTGCCCCAAGGAAGGATCTCCTCCATACCTCCAGAGCTCTGCCTCCCCTCTAATGAAGCCCCAGGGGTTGTAAGTAACTACCTCTCCAAAAACCCAGCAGAAAAGAGCAAACCCCAGGCTGCTTCCAGGCTTCATCTTGCCTACTAGGGTCCAGCACAAAAAGCAGCTGCTGCCCAGGGACTTTTTATAGCCCACACCTCCCATGTCCCACCCCAGGTGATGCTTGGCACACCTCCCATAAGGGCAAATGGCAACAGCTGAGAACACCCAGTTCCCTGAGGAACCCATCTTTGTGGGCTCTAATGAACTAATGAGGTGCTGGCTTGGGTCTCTTGCCCACAGGGGAGAAGATGAGTTTGCTGTGCAGCCAACCACAGTCCACGTCCCCATCCCCCCC
>NW_010300789.1:8572-8937 GCF_000700745.2 Antrostomus carolinensis | reverse complement strand
AACAGCCAGCTCTGCAATATCCACAGAGATGTGTCCCACCTCCAGATTATGGGGCCTTTCTGCAGTGGGATCACTGAGGGATGGCATGGAGGGTGACACTTTCCCAAGGCAAACCTACTCATCGAGTGCCCCAACTTGTCCTTATCCCCAGCTACTTCAAGGTGGTGATGATCCTCATGGAGCCACCCATGTCAAGGGCAACTGGGGGTTTCCAGAATGTGAAAAAATCATGGCTGGGTCTTCATTACTGAGCAAACATTGATTTTTTGGAGGAAGAAGAGGAAATTTAAGCTTGAATTAGGTGGAAGTATAAAAACAAAAAGGGGAATCTTGGAGGAGATCCCCATCATTTACCCTGAACCACA
>NW_010300789.1:0-8534 GCF_000700745.2 Antrostomus carolinensis | reverse complement strand
CCCAGATTGCACATAGTGGTGGCTGCACTAGTGCTACCATCCATGTTTTCTGGTGTTTGCTGGGATTTTAGCAAAAGGGAGGAAAATGCTTGTGTATACATGGCTGTTTAATTGTTTCCTGAACAGACTTGTCTCCTGGAGCCACCAGCTTCCTGGGCAGGACTGGTGTTGAAATGAGTGGTAGAAAAATAATGAATAGAATAATCCTTATCAGGAATAATGTTTAGAGTCATTAGGTATTAGAATTAATAATTATTTCTAATAATTATTAGAATTATTAGATCTGGAGCAAAATGGTCTCCATGGTGTCTGGACAGTCCATCCCTTCCTGGGATGATTCAGTAGCAGGTTGTCCTCTTTGTGGTCTCCGGAGGGAGGGGAGCAGGACAGGCTGACCCAGCTGAATCACCCTGCAAGCCTCCTCTTGCCTGGTTAGAGACTGTAAATCAGGAGGAAAAGTAGTTTGTGTGTTGAAGTGACACTGGGGAGGAGCATGGCTTTGGACAGGAGTCCTTGGATGGGGTTTTAGGGACAGCACAAGGATGTTTGCTTTGCCCCTGCCTCTGGGTGAACATTGGGCAGGACAACCGTGCACCATCTGAAGGGAAATTGCTTGGGTTGTTCCCGTGGGGAGCAGGCTGCTGGGCTTGCTCAGTACCTTCCTGAGCCAACAGGACATATTGGTGCTCTCATGCTTGTCTTCAAGCCAACACCTATCTTGGAGTTAGCTGCATGTCTCACATACATGGGTCATCCCATGCTCATTGTGCTCATCTCAGCTGTGTCATGGGTTCAGGGGGCCATCACACTGCAAAGCACCCACCACCCTGCACATCTGCCTTTTTGAGCAAGTGGGTATTGTGTGAATGGGGAGCAAATAAATCTTTTCCAATGCACAACAAATTGGGAAAATTATTTATTTCTTCTGCATCTGTAGGCAGGCACAAGACCCGAAGAGCGATGAGGATGTATTCCCTGATCAAGCAATTCCTTGGCTCTCTTTGAGCTTGGAAAGCAGGGGGAGAGGTAGGAAAACCTGTGTGCCCACTTAGAAGGTTCATATCCAGGTTAGAGGAGCTGGATCCTGCTGACCTGAGGAGGATTTTCAGTTCTTCCCACAGCTGTGTCCCACACAGCAGCTCATGGGAATGGAGCAGCTCTGTGCAAACCCCTTCCTAGCAATGACCACCATCCTTGGTCCTTCCAAACCAGTTTCCCCATCTGCTGTTTCTCCATCTGGCTTCAGATCCCAGTGACCCCTCCCAAACCCCAGAACAGAAATGGTTCGAAAGATTTCTTCCAAGAGTTAGTTTGATCCATCCAGCGGGGGAACAAAGGCACGGCATGGTTGCAGGGTTTTGGGTCAGAGCAAGGACATCTCCCAGCCAAGCTAGTGTCCTCACCTCTTCACCTCAGCACAAGTTCAGATGAGAGAGGACAGCAAGTGACTGTCAAACCCCAGAGATCCAGACTCATCACCCAGACAGGAGCAGACAGGAAATACTGAAGACAAAACTACTGACGTCAGCCAGGATTTGGCTCCAGGACTCATTCCCCGTGGGTGAAAGGGGAATGAGTACTGGAGAAGCACCAGCATCTTTCAACACTTTTCCTTGCTCTTTATGGCTCTTGGGAAATTGCTGCCTGCCAGGGTCTTCTGGCTTTCAGCTGATTGCTCCTGGCACTGGAAGTAGACCTTGAGCTTGCTCAGGTTTTGGACTTCCTTTTCGGAGCTGTGCCATTGAGCATTGATGAAACGGCACACTTTCTGGAGCCCCTTCTGGGGGTTGTTCTGGTAGCAGGACCAGAGCTCAGAGAGGCCGATGTTGTGGGTGGCCAATGTTTGGGCTGATTGCTTGGTGAGGAGTTTCTTTGCTAACAAGGGCTGGAGAGAGACAAAGGACTCCAGGCTGACTTGACTGAGGATCAGCCTGGGTTTCTTCACCAGGTTGACGTCCAGGACCTCACACAGGTACTTCACGATGTTGGCATTCTCCATGGTGCTGCAGTCACCGAAATGCCTCCAGAGGTAAGTGTTGGCCAAGTTCTTCAGCTTGTAGTTATCCTCCTCAGGGATCTTCTCCTTAATCAGGGGCAAAATGTCCAGGAAACCATACACAACAGAGCTGAACTCCTCTTTCTTGTTCATGACTGTCAGTGCTTTCAAGAGGGTGGGAAAGAGGAGTGACCAGAGACCAAAGCCACCGAGGATGGGCCTGTGGACAGTGTTGAGGTGGCACAGCAGATTACTCAGACCGATCTCATAGACACTATTTTTGGCCATCAAGCTGGACAAATATTTCACTGGCTGAATCAAAACTGGGAATATTTTCTCTCCATCTACCACCATCATTTGAATGCTTTCATTTTCTAGAGAAGAGGAGGGGGAAAGGAAAGAGGATTGGAGAGGGTGGAAAGGCAGAATTAGTCTCCTATTCAGTAGGAAAATGAAACACTGATTGTGTTGATCAGCCTCTAACAGCCTTTGCCATCAATAGTGGCTGGGGGACTGATCCATCATTCAGTCACAACGTCAGCTTCCAGCATCTTAAATGTCCTTCAGGAGTGTCTTTCCCATCAACACTAACACCGTCTGCAGTGGGACCATTCCCCCCACCAGGAACATGAGGGTCTTTGCAGCTTTTTGAGGGTGGACTAAGGAAAGGAGCTTGAAAAGTAAAAGCCACCTCATCCAAGAGAGATTGGCCCATGGGAAGGAGAAGCAGGGGAGCCCATGTTGATACAATGGTGCAAGGGCTGATTAACTGGCTGAGCAATCTCAGAGAAATCTCCCCATGGTCCCATGGGCTCCATGTTCCTTCAGATGTCCTGAAACTCAAAGGCAAGGCCTCTTGGGAGCTCAGGATATATTCCTATTCCTTACATAGCCAAGGCCATGGTGGACATGCCTGAACTTCCCCCTTCATAAAAAAGAGATACTGACAGATGTGGGAATCTGAGCTGGCTGCAACATGGGACCTCCCCACTTCCGATCTTACTCAAAATTTTCACATCAAAGAAGACCAGAGATCCTTGTCTTGTATCCACTGTGTTCTGGCTGCTGATGGGAAGGCCCAGGTAGTCTTCACCACTGCTCTCATCGAGGATGTTGCTGAGGTCATCTAGCAGACTGCAGTCCTGGAAGAACATATAATTTTCTTTTAATAAACATCACAGGAAGAACTGCGATGAGCAGCAGCTCTGGGCACTTGTGTGTCCTGGAGGCTACCAAAGCTCAGGGATCTACTTAAACTGCCTGCTAGAGGACTTAGGATGTAATAAGCCCCTCTGGTTTGTCATGAAGACTTGCCTCCTCCAGCACTGCATACTCCATGCATGTCCACACAGGACGGCTCACTTAAATCCTTCCTGACTGGCTTTCTGCTCATAAGTGACAGACAAGTTGGAGCTACCCAAAATCTCCCACCTGACTGTGAGTTAGGGGACTAAACCAGCAAACAGCAGGCAAGGAAGGGAAGCTGCGCATTTCTAAAACCTCTTCTGAAGAGCTGGTCACCAGCTTTTGGTCATGCAGACTGACATGGGAACTGCTCAGTGCTGCAAAGTAACAACAAAACCCCATCCATCCATAGCCTCAAAGAGGAGGGAAGGTTTTGGACTGCCTCTTCTTGCTGGCCTTCATTTTGTCTGCTCACCACCTTGGCATCACTGAGATGGTATCTACTAAAGTCTCCAAGATGCTGGGCAGCCCAGTTCCCCCAGAAGTGGAAGAGAGCTAAAGGGGATTTATTTTGGCACTCAGGAAGAATTTCACAAGTTCCTTGTCAGGCTTTAAGGGGGATTATGGGATGGTCCCGAAGGTTGGAAGCACCAAGTAGTCCAGTCTTCATGGCTTAAAAGATGAGCAATGCAGGGTCAAGCACTGAAAACCCTTTAGCTCCACTCACCGTTGACTTCTCATCCGTGTTGCCCACCTCAAAGCTGTCCAAGAAGAGAGTATCACTGCCTGCCAAGGTAGGAAAGATGTGTCCCCCCACCTTTCAGATGTGGGGGTCTCACTCACCACCCCTGCAGTGAGTGCCAGGGCCGATGGTCCCCTGATGGGCATCACTAATCATGCCGAGAGGTGACCCTGGACAGCCATCAAGGTGGGTGAGGAGCAAGCAAGGAGCAACTCTGTTCTGAGGGTCCACCTGAAAAATGACTGATTCCCCCTCAAGTCACAGATAAAGCGTATACACTGGGCAAGATCCTACAAGGGAGAGAGGACCAAAATGTGGCATCACATAGCCTAAGAGTATGCAAGCAGTTGAGGGAACAAAGTCTTGTTCTCCACCAAAGATCTTATCTTTGAACAAGACAATGCACTGGGACAAAACTATCTTCCTGGGAGGTCAATGTAGATGCTGCAAATTGCCCTGCCTCAGTGCCTACACCCTGTAAAGTTTACCTGTGGCTTCACTGCTCTGGACACTGCTTACCTGAGCCATGCAGCCCACTGTTGCCATCTGGCACGTCTTCCAGCAGGCTGTCCTCCTTGGTTGGAGTCATAGGGGACACTGAACAGCTAGACCCAGACTTGTTCCAGCAGCTTGGCTGTTGCGGCACCATCTGGTTCCACTCATCATCATTGTCTTCGACCTTCATCACCTTCACTGGCAATGTCAGGACATTTGCATTTTGGACTTTCTTCCTCTTTGCAGGGGTGGAGGAGGAGACCTAAGTGTGCAAAGAGGAGCCCAGTCAAAACAGCCCTGCGTGGTCAGAGACGGAGATGTCTTTTGCTACAGGAGCACAGCTGAACAAGCTTGACCACATGGGTTCATCCCTGCCCAAAGCAAGCACTCTTCTTGCCCAGATGGTCTCTGCTGTTCTGGAGTCACCAGCACCATGTCCTGAAGGCCCGGGCTCTCTCCAGCCACCTCAGCCAAGGTCCCCTCTCTGCCTGACAAGAGTCAGGAAAACTTTCTGCTTTGCTTAATGGCTGCAAAGGAGAAGATGGGAACCTCCTCTTCCTGAGCTGGGGGAATAAATCATTTTTATCTCCTTCCTTCAGCCCTGAGGCTCCCAGGCTCTGCAGGGTTTGCAGGTGGGGCTAAGCCCTTCTGATCTCAGGCTGGGGTGACTGGAGATGTGTTCTGCAGCCTCAGGGTTAACCTGTGATTTTGATTTTCTCATTTATAAATTGTAGTGAATTACTGGTACTTCTCCTTTGTTGACATCTACCAGTGGACAATCTTTGCACTCTACTCCTTTGTCGGTATCTATCAGTGGACAATTTGTGAACCTCATGAAATCTACCCTGAGAGATGTCCCAGTTCAAGGGAGATACTGACTCACAGCCCACTGCGATCCTGGAGAGCTTTGAAGGTCTCATTTAGGATTGTTATTTATAGGATCATGAGCTGATTGACTTTGGTCAGTACCATTTTTTTTTTTTTCTCAATTTGGCCACAATTTGTGTTAGTTGATTCTGGTATCTCGGCAATCGTACAGTTCTGGTACTTTCCAGATTGTTCAGTTCTGGTACTACCAGACTGGGCTACGATCCAGGCAGCAGGAGTTTCGGGTATAGTCAGGGAGTGCCTGATCATCCCAACTCAATGCACTTGTCACCAATACAAGAACACAATGTTGGCTCATCCTGAGATCATAGTGGCTGCAGCACCACTGGGCCCCATATCCATCACAACCAGCCGCAGCATCTCTCCCTCACCAGCCCTAGATGTGGGCAGGGCAGGGTGTGAGCAGGAAATGACTTGCAAGCCACCGTGCCTGTAGGAGCTCTTTACAGGACCTGCGGCAGCATGTCTCATGCCGAGATGTTTGCAGCTTAGCTAGAAAGGTGCCTTCAAGGGACAAATTCTGTCCAGCTTGGCTGATCTCCTCTTTCAAAAGAGAACTTGGAAAGCTGTGACTAAATGCCAGAACTCAAGACCTTGCAAGGGCTGAGGGTAGCCTCAAATTCCTGCCGCATAACCCCAGGAGGCAAAAATCCAAGAGCAATGCAAGGAAACCCAAGACTCACCTGGTGGGAGTTTTCCATGGCTGAAGCTGGGGTGGCTTCTGAAAGAAGAAAAATACAGCAAGCTGAGAGGAGGGCAAGCAATGCTGGGGACATCTGAGAGCAGCGAGAAGACCCTAAAGAAGATGCAGGTGGCACTGGGGCCACCTGCTTGGAGGGTCACCTCTTGGAGATGCTGAAATCCAGCAGTGAGCCTGCAGGCTGGGCTGGAGAGGTGCCCATTCTGCTCGGCCACCCACCAGCTCATTCACCCATCCTTACACTAAAGGCTTTCCTCCAGCTCTCCCACACAAGTTTGCTGCCCTCTCACCCATCCCAGACCCATAAGCCAAGAGGTCACACATGTTGGGAAGGAAAGAAAAAAGAGAATTAGTAGGATCAAGCTGTTGCTGAGCAAGTTATTGCCATGCAGTGGCGCGGGCTCATTTGCAGGGGAGATGATGCCTTCCCAAACCCATCAAAAGACCAACGCACCATTCATCGCAGGAGGATTTATTGGCACAGCAAGGTGAGATGGAGAGTCTGGTCTCCATAGGGACCTTTAAAAGGTTTACCAAGCAGCCGCAGTCCATGGCAAATGTTCTGGTCTGCAGCCCCTCACTTCTTCCTCTGCTTATGAAGTCTGGTGCTTGGCTTCCCACCACGCTTGCACCTGGTGAGATGCATTGATTTGGGGCATTCCCCCTCGGATGCTGAGCTGGGGGGTTCCAAGTGCACTGGGCTGGCAGGGGTGGTGGCAGGAGGGGATCTGCTTGGGGAAGGGGATGCAGCAACCACTGGGACCAGTGGTTCATGCTTCTGTGGAGTGCTGGGAGGGAATAACTCCAGCAAGTCGGAGGGCAGTGATGGCCAGTCCTCATCTGTGGTGGGGTGGTCCTGTGGGCTGGCCATGGGCTGCAGGAAGGGCCCCACAGCAGAGGCGATGGTGGCCAGGGAGCAGGACATGGCCTGGATCTCCTGGGTCATGGACATCAGGTGCCTGTTTGCCTTGTGCTGAGCTTGTAGGAGGCGATTTTCAATCTTCAGGAGCATGTGCATTTGCTGCATGTTGGACCTGGTCCAGCCACTGAAATCTTCCTGTAGGGAGACTAGAGAGTCTTGGATGCTCCTGGGAAGAGGCACAGTGTCCCCACAGGCTGATCCTGAGTCTCCCTTTGATTCTTCATCCCTCTGTACCAGAAGGGCTGGAGGTGTGGGTTGGGTGGGGGACATATCCCCTCCCTGGTCTGGACACACATGTCTTCTGCTGCCAGAGGGGTCCAACATGGGGGCACAGGGCTGGTGGTGGGCAGGTAGCCCCACAGAGAGATATCCATGCGGTTGGCAATGCTCCCCAGGAGGCTCAAGGTCGAGGATCTGGGTGGTATCATCTTCAGATGGGGTGTCATGCTGGGGAGCAGAAGTACCTGTCACGGGGAGGGGGACTGAAGAGAGCAGGAGGGGAGAAGCAGGGCTTAGAGGGTTCTCCCAGCCTGCCTCAGTGGAGTGGAGAGGGGAGACGGAGGGATGATGTCTTCCATGCAATGGGGACACAAGCAGTGGGGCGGGAGGCAGCTTGTCCCCAATAAACACCAAGCTCCATTCAGGACGTCACCCCTGGGCTTTTCTATGGACCATCCATACCCCATGAGCTCCACCTGGGGAGCTCAGTGGTGGACACCCACAGAAGGACAAAGAGAATACTGGTCATAGCCCAGGTCTGAAGACAGCAGTATGAGGATGGAGCAGAAGACCCTGCAAAGTCTCTTCCTCCCTTTGCTTTTTCTCCCCCCATTTTCTGGAAGGATGCTACCACCTTCTAACCAAACCTGGATCCTCCAGCACACCATCCTTGCACACACCACAGATGTCAAGGCCTTCACCATTCCCAAACCACCAGCATCTCCACTACAGCCCTGCTGCTGAAATGCTGGAGCTATACTCCACAAGGGCAAAAGACAAATGTTGCTTTGGAAGTGATGGATGCAACAACTCCTCCCCATCCTTGAAGGAGGTTGGAGTGTCCCTGCCATATGAGCAAAGGCTGGAGGCACAAGTCCACCAAGTCACCACATGGAAGGAGACTTGAAACCCATGGAGATGATCTAACCAGGTATTATAACCTTCAGCTCTGGTTTTGGTCCCTCCCTCCCAG
This sequence comes from Antrostomus carolinensis, assembly GCF_000700745.2. NCBI lineage: Eukaryota > Metazoa > Chordata > Aves > Caprimulgiformes > Caprimulgidae > Antrostomus > Antrostomus carolinensis. The sequence goes on along the minus strand of NW_010300789.1, from coordinate 414 downwards.
CCCATCCAGCCAAATGCCTCCTCACCTGGGTGCCCCGTGACACACTCCACCAGCGCCTGCAGCCTGGCTCTGCACTCCCCAAAGTCCCTGGGCTGCGTTCGGTCCCCAGCCGCCGCCGGCTCCAGCTGCTGCAGCTCCTCCAGCGATCCCTTGATGAAGGGCTGCATGTCCATCACCTCCTGCTCCGTGGCGTAGAGGCTCATCTTCTCCACCAGCCGCTCGCCTGCCTCCATCCGCCGCAGCACCCCTTCCACGCGCTGCAGCTCCCTCGCCAGCTCCCGCCGGCCCTGCTCCTGCCGCGTCTCTACCAGCCCCAGCAGCTCCTCTTCCTCCCGCCGGATCAGCTGCACCAGCTGCTCCACGCGCTGCCGGATCAGCTCCCGCATCTCCCGCTGTGCCTGCTCCAGCCGGGCC
>NW_010300788.1:0-7566 GCF_000700745.2 Antrostomus carolinensis | reverse complement strand
TCCCATTCCAGACCCCATAAATTTCAGCTGGAAACCTGAAAACTTCGATTTTCCAACCTGTATGGGTTGGAAATTCCACTCACTGTCACAATCAAGGCATCTCCTGAGGTCACAGCGGCCGCTGGAAGCTGCATCTCCATTAATAAGGGGAATATTCAGCATTAAGATTTGCTGAGCAGGATTCCCAGGGGGATTATTTCAGCTGGGGGGGGGATGAATGAGCCCACTCCACCCCCCCCAGGATATTTCTCTGGGGGTTGGGGGGACTATAAGCTCTGCCAATCCTTGCTGCTTGGTTCCTACCCCTCCATATCATGGTTAATCTGTCACAGCAACTGACGAGAGACTCCAGCACCTCAACGTTGAATAAAACAAAACTTTTAATAATGTACAGCAGAAATCGACAGCCTGGTTTGTTTTTTTTTATATTAAACAAAAAGATATCCTATATTACATCGTATTTACAGTTTGCATACTGAAGAGGTAAAGTGTCTAAGTGGCTATTTTACAGTCCGTTTCTAATAAAATATACAAAACCCAAACAAATGAAAAAATAAAGGGGCAGATTGAAGTACCAAGAGATCTGTTCTGAAACCAGCGTACCACTGAGGAACCCTGCACCACGTACCTCTGCCTCTCCCCATCATCTCCCCCTCCAACAGCTGACATCTCCCCTTCTCATTTTAGTTGTGGCTGCTCCTCCCTGGAAGTGTTTGTGGCCAGGTTGGATGAGGCTTTGAGCAACCTGGTCTAGTGGAAGGTGTCCCTGCTGCTGGCAGGGGGGTTGGGACTGGATGAGCTTGAAGATCCCTCCCAACCCAAACCAGTTTGGGATTCTATGATCATTTTGAGCTGCTGGGTTGCCCTCTTGTCCTGAACTATTTGTCACATCATGTTTTTGTACATTTTTTTCTGCAGCCACCTCGGAGTTGGGCACGTTTCGGAGCCCGGCAGCGATTCCTATGTTTGCTGTCAGCTCAGTAAGCACTGCACCTCCCTGCATGAAAAGTGCTGGATAAATGCTACATAGTCAGCGTTCCCCACCTCAGATCCTCCTGGGGTTTGACCATCTCATGATGGTAGCTCTCTCCACAAACAAGGTTTCTCCTGCAACCCTGTTGATAGGGGAGATCCCCCATCATCCTGCCCTCACCTGATCCCTGTCTGCTGTTTGGTTTAGCGCTGAGGCAGATGCATGTGTGGCTACAGTTGGAAAGGTGGGTGAGTCAGTGCGAGTTACAGAGCTGATTTAAGGTCCTGGAGAAGCAGCCTGCAGAGTTAACGAGGACAAGGAGACTCGTGCTCCCAAGTAAGAGCTGGCAGAGGTGAGGGAGGAGCGCGTGGCAGACGTACCTACCGGCGTGATGGGCTTTCCTACGGCAGTTTTTATTTCACAGTCGCTATTTTCTCCCCCAACCCACCAGGATGGGTCATCACCAGGGTCCTGTTAGAGCAGTTGAAGAGTCTTTTAGAATATCTGTGAAGTGCCCACCACCTCGGTTTCTAAATGCAGAAGGGTTTTTGGTGAAGGTAGGAGAGACAGATGGTGACCTCTGGCCTGAGACAGGAGTCAGAACAAATCGGGAAGGGAAGCTGCACATTCACAAAGCAAACACTCCACGCTGCTCCCATCAACCAACCCCGAGTCTGCAGCCTCTCCCACCACAGCTCTACACCCCACGAGTTCCACGGGAGGATGGAAAATGGTTCCAAAACACGAGGCAAAAAATACACGCTCCTCACTTTACACAAAGTCACAAGACGAGATAAGGAGTCTGGGGGAAGACAGACACACGGACAGATACACAGACAGCAAGAACAGAGTGTTTTTTAGGAGAAAAAAGAAACCTCAACAAATCACAATAATTAACTCCAGTGGCTGGAGCAGAGATGAAACCTCACCTTACAGAGCAGGAGCAAGGTTTGAGTAGAAACAGTTCCAGTGTAAATCGAGCTGTGTGCATTTCATTTTGTTTGTTTTTTTTTTTCCTTTTTTTTTTTTTTTGCAGTGATTTCTTTACAAACAAACAGGTCAAGAGGTAATAATTCTAGATTGTTTTTGTTTTTTTTCTTTTCTTCTCTTAGAAAGAATTAACAATATTAAAAAAAGTTAAAATCCAGACCCTCCCATAAAATAATAATAATAATAATTAAAAAAAAAAATTAATTAAAATAATCAAAACCACTCCAGTTAAAAGTTATGGCTTCAGAGTTATAAACCATAGATACTGACCTACCCACCAAACCACCAGCGCTTCCGATCGCCGGGGAACGACAGACTCAGCCTTCAGCTAATTCCATTTTCACTAGACCCAGCTGGAGACAACAGTCAAACCTCACCCTGATTCAGCATTTCATCAAAAAGAAAAAATTCATGCAGTTTCCCCCCCCTCCCATTAACCCCCCCTGAAGTTATACACAGCCACTTCCAGGTTATGAGATATTTATATTATGTATATTAAAAAGATGGGATATTTGATTTCCAAACCCACACACCTGATGTCAGATCCTGCTGAGTGTTTCTTGGGTGGGGGGATACAGAGCACCCCCAAGCACCCGGCTCAGACCCCCATCAGTCTGCCCCACGCTGCTGAGCATTCCTGGATGTGGGATTTGGGAATTGTGATCCTATGAGAACAATCTCCTGCCTTTCCCCATGACCTGGTCTCCTCCCAGCCGGGCTCAGCGCCTGCTCTAGATCTCTGACGTACATCTCAGCTCCGTGGCATCTCTTCCCCCACTTGCCCCCAAGGTCTCTCTTTTTACCCTACCAAGAATTACAAACCCCAGGGGCTGAAGACCAAAAAAAAAAAAGCCTGGATTCCAGGAGTGAAGTCAGTTCTTTGTTTTGTTTTTTTCTTTAAAAAATAAAATAAAAGGGAAGGGGTGGCAGTGAGGCAACTTGATGGGCAACAGGCGTACGGACAAGCAAAGGCCACAGCACCCATCAAAGAGCTAAGGATCTGGTTTTTAAGCAGCCTGTCCAAGCTAGACAACGCTCAACTACTCAACAAGGAGAGCACCAAGGCGCCACAGCTCAAAAAAAAATAATCATTAAAAAATATTAAAATTAAAATTAAAGATAAAAGGACACTCTAGATTTGCACATGCACAGAAAGCACGGAACAGAGATGAGCCACCCTACCACGGGCAGACACGGCACGTCTACGGAAAGAGATGAAGAGGCACAGGGAACACGCGCACCGTGCTCATGCAAACACCACTGACAGCCAGTCAGATTTCTGGTTTTGACTTAGAATTTTTCAAGCTGAAGAAGAAGAAAAAAAAAAAAAAAAAAAGAAAAGAAAACAAGAAAAAAGAAGAAAAAGAAAAAAAGGAGGGAAATGGTTTCGTGAAGCTGATCAAACTGCTCAGGCTCAGCCTCTCGGAAGGGAGCACCATTTGTTTTGTAAATGCTTTTATCTGCATTAACGTGCCAGTCCTTGGAAAGAAAAATTCAAATCCTCAAAGAGTACGGCATGAAAAACCTTCCCTTTTCCCTTCCCACTCCCAGCACCTGACACCCCCGGCCTCAAAAACCACTGCCAAGGGGTGAGCGGCGCGCGCTGAACTTTACAGGGATTTCCGTTAAAGGAACAAAGAGTTACAATCATGGCTGAGATCCCTCAGGTTTAAGTCCCTCTCAAGTCTTCACGCTGTCAGGAGGTGATCATAAAAAAGGTTTCTGATTGTTTCATACCCAAGCAGGGATGAGAGCAATTCAAGAAGCTCCCGTCACCCCACCTAGCAGCCTGCAGGTCACGCTGTCTGGTTGGTAGCAGTAGATTGGGCAGAAACACGAGGTAGGCCTCCCATCACACGTCTAACTCTAGCACGGCAGCTTTTGTGCAGTTTCCTCCTGCTGGGACTCAAAAGCTTAAATTTTCACATCTTCCTGGACACTGAGCTGTGAGAGGGTTTTCTTAATGCGGAGGGCGGTGAGGCGAGCCGCTCCGTTGGCGTACCAGCACTCTCGCATCATCTTACCCATCACCCGTAGTGCCTAGGCAAGAAATAACGGTGGACATCAGTCATCTCCTCTCCCCCAACCTCATGTTGATCTGTCAGGTTGCTGCTGGCTGGTTGAACACATGATTGGACCTCTTCACACCTCGTAAAATTGGTAGTTAACACTTTACTCACCTTATGGAGGGGGAAGGGGATGTGAAGGTGGAAGCGGATCTTACCTCGTAGCTTTGCCACCAGTTGGGGATATTAGGTCGCAATTTCTGATCACACACGACCTTCCGCATCTCCTCAATAGAAGGATCAGAGGGTACCAGGTCATAGTAGGGAAGCTGATACTCTTCATGGATACCTGAAAGGCAGAGAAAAGGGACACTGAGCTCCTGGGAGAATGGATCATCACCATGGTGCTCACTGAAGGCAGACTGACACTGGTCTGGACACTCTGTGATTCACTGCTGAGATGTATCAACACTTTGCAGTTATTTAGAAGAAAAATGATGAATCTGGGATTTGAGTTTACAAGAAAAATTCAAGGAAATAAAATGCAGCTGTCCAAACTGGAATGGAGTCAAAGTGCTGTGATCAACATCTCCCAGCAGAGAGGCAGGGTCATCAAATCTCGACTGAGCCGAAAGCGGCAGGACCGTCACACGCACGACATGCTGAGCTCCTGCCTCCAGCCATGAAACTCACTGATCACAGACTGGTTTGGGTTGGAAGGGACCTTAAAGCTCATGCAGTTCCACCCCCCCTGCCAGCAGCAGGGACACCTTCCACTAGACCAGGTTGCTCAAAGCCTCATCTAACCTGGCCGAGAACACTTCCAGGGAGGAGCAGCCACAGCTTCTCTGGCCAACCTGGGACACTGTCTCACCACCCTCACACCAAACAACTTCTTCCTCACATCTCAGCTCCATCTCCCCTCTGCCAGTTTCAAGCCATCACCCCTTGTTCTGTCACTCCCTGCCCTTGGCCAAAGTCCCTCCCCAGCCTTCCTGGAGCCCCTTCAGGTACTGGGAGGCCACTATAAGATCTCCCCGGAGCCTTCTCTTCTCCAGGCTGAACAGCCCCAACTCTCTCAGCCTGTCCTCACAGCAGAGCTGCTCCAGCCCTCGCATCATCCTGGTGGCCTCCTCTGGACTTGTTCTAACAGGTCCATTGATCTTGTTTCAGGGAAGAAAGTCACCCACCAAATCAGCTTCCTTAAAATCCATCCAGAAGAACATCAGCCACCAGGTAGAGCATCAACCCCCATCTCCCCACATTGGGTCAGTCTTAACAGCAACCCCAACACTCCCTCAACAGCAACACACATGGACGTATCCTCCTGCAGCCCTTGTTCTCCAGGGTTCCCCTCAAACATCACAAACACCTGATCAACAGAAACCACTTGAGGTTGGGAAACCCAGGAACAAGCTGAGCTGATGGCACGGGCACACGAAGGGTATTACCTCCTGCGTTGCACCTTCGAGCAATCTCCCAGTAGACCAAGCCCAAGGCATAGATATCAGCACATTTAAATGAATCAAAATGCTTCATGTTAATGGTTTCATCCAAGACTTCAGGGGCCATGTATCTGCAGGACAGAAAAGGAACAGCGTGCTAATTTTTGAGAGGGGATTTTCTGGAAGATAGTAAATGCCAAGTTTTCCCACACAGCACTTCCCAGCAGATAAAACTCTGCTCTGCACAGCCTTCATCAGGACAGAACTGGGCCCTGTGGTTTAACAGAGTGAAAAAAAAACAACTCAAGAGGAAGAGCAAGTTGGGAAAGAGGTAAAAATATTCAAAAACACATCAGGTTCCAGAGAGCAAGCCCCAAAAGGCTTTGGAGAACGCCAAGCTTGCTGGCAAGTATTATATGAGCTCCTTGGTGCTGAGTTTGGGTAGATGGTGGACACCTCTCAGCCTGAGGGCACGTGGAGATGAAGGTACTGATGTCCCTTCATCATCACAACGGTGACACTCTGCGAGACACTTGGAAATGCTTCAGACAGAGAATTTCACCAGCTCTCAACCAGCAGCTCAGGTGTTTACTAGTCACACTCTGACACCTTCAAACGCTGGCCAAGAACACTGTTCTCCTACCGTTTGGTTCCAACCCTTTGATTTGGTGCAATATCAATCGTATCCGTAACCGAATCATGTCGTACAGCCAGACCCAGGTCAGCGATGGCACACGTGCCATTCTTCTTCACCAAGATGTTCTTGGATTTCAAATCTCTGTGAGCAATCCCAGGCTTTCCTAATAGAACAAAATAAAAAGTAGCAAGGGGTCAAGGTCTGGTGAAATCTATGAGTCAAACTGGCGCGGAGGCAGGACCGGATTTCAGGGCGTTAGTTAAATTCTCAGTGTTGCAAGACATTTTCCTGTTTGGATCCACTTCAGCCCTGAAGAACAGAGTGGTGCTGACAACCTACAACATGCCAAAGAGGCCCTGCTGATGCAGTAACATCCAGAGACCTCAAGAGGGACATAAACTCCATCGTCCCAGGCATCAGACACCTTGATGGACAGAAAGCTCATCCAGTCCCAACCCCCCTGCCAGCAGCAGGGACACCTTCCACTAGACCAGGTTGCTCAAAGCCTCATCCAACCTGGCTGAGAACACTTCCAGGGAGGAGCAGCCACAGCTTCTCTGGCCAACCTGGGACACTGTCTCACCACCCTCACACCAAAGAATTTCTTCCCAATACTCAATCTAAACCTCCCCTCTCCCAGTTCAAACCCATTTCCCGGACAGAAGGAGTTTATAATTCTGCTGTTGCCTGTGCTAATGGTGCACCCAAGAAGCACTGATTTTAGGATGGAGATGTGAAACAGCTGATGTTGATATGTGATGTTATATATATATCAGTTATATATCAGCTAATGCTGATATAACTCCCAGGAGCTAGCACGAGGCTGACCTGCTTTGCAATTTTATTAATTATAAATAATTTTAGAATTATAAATTAATTTTATTACTTTAACAATAATTTTATTTTTAATTAATTAAATGATAATTTTACCATTATAAATCAATTTTATTAATTATAAATAACCTGCTTTTCCAAGGCTAACCTGCTTTTGCCAGCCAAAGCAATCAGTCCATTTCTGATCAATATTGACTAGATAAATCTGGGCTGACTCAGCCAATGTTTTCTGTCCCCCTCATCAATTCTGCTTTATTCTTCCCTCAAGAATTCCAAACACCTTTTCCAACTTTGCTCTTACCCTGAGTACCCACAATCTCCATGTGTAGATGGGCCAGCCCACTAGCAGCAGACAGGGCAAGCTTGATCATCCCCTCGATAGTCACCGTGTATCGATTCAGGTAGTCAAAGAGAGATCCGTGCTCGTGGTAATCGGAGACGAGCCACAGCTGAGTCCAAGTTCCATTATCTGCAGCAGGAAAGAGATTTGTGTTCAAGACAGAGCAGGCAGGGATGGGCACACAACCATGGAGCATTGTGCACCCTGTGTTTTTTGGTACAGAAGAAAGCTGCTGGGTAAGGCTGCAGCTCAACAGCCCAACCTGGGTGGGGAGAATAAGGTGAAGAACTTGAAGGCAAAACATGACTTGGTGAGATCCAGTTAATGCACCATCACACCTG
>NW_010300787.1:3416-4492 GCF_000700745.2 Antrostomus carolinensis | reverse complement strand
CCAGAGCTGGTTGGTGGGTCCCAGAGATGGTTGGTGTGTCCCAGGCTGGTGCTGCTGCTGGAAGAGAGCAAGAGCTGATGGTTCCAGCGTCCCTTAATCCGATCACCCACCGTCTGCTTCTGCCCTCTGATCCGCGCCCGTAATCACCTTACGATAAGCTCATTGCCTGGCCAGCAGCTCCCGGCCCTGCCCCCAGCTGGGACCTGCCAGGGAACTGGGATGAGTTGGGAACCGAGGGTATAAAACAGCCACCTTCAAAGCAGGGACCATCAACTGGTTGTGTTGGGGAGGGGGAAAATGGGTGGGAAAGGGACAGAGTCACAGTAAAATTCTTGGAAAAGGTAGTGGCCTGGGGAGAAGAGGATGGATCAGCTCATCTCCTCCTGGAAAAAGAAGGTGGGACAGGGAGAAGAAGAGGATGGATCAGCTCAACTCCTCCTGGAAAAAGGTGGTGGCACAAGGAGAAGAGAAGGATGGATCATCTCAGCATCTCTGGAAGCTGGAGCAGGATTCCTACAAACCCCAAAATTACCAATGTGCACCCAAAAAATCCACCAAATCCCATCTCCATCACCCAGCAACAACCGAGGTGCTTCAACCCCAACAGTTGAGGGGAAACTGAGGCACAACCTGATCCCCCAGATGGATCCAGCTGAAGGAATTCTGGTGGCTTTCCCCTCCCTGTAGGGTGCCTCACGGTGACGTGGGACATGTCAACTCCCACGGTCCCATCCTCCCCCTGACAGGCAGAGGAACAACAAACAACTAATTAAAGCTCCAAAGAGGTTGAAGAATCTCCACTCAGGAGAAGGGGGAGGGGTGGGTTGAGCTGATTAATTGGACCTTTTGTCCCCGGTTTCATTCACCACGTAGAGAACAATTCCCATCAAGGAGAACTTCCTGGGGTTGGAGAAGCTTTGGCCAGGGAGAGGGAACCAGGGGAGGTCAGGGGGGGAAAAGAAACAACATAAAAATGGGGGAGGGAATGAAAAGGAAACGTGGCCCCGGCATCATGGACCACGCGGGGAGGACAAGGAGAGCTGCAGGGGGCCCCACCCCCCCTGGCGCCCCGGGGG
>NW_010300787.1:0-3398 GCF_000700745.2 Antrostomus carolinensis | reverse complement strand
GTGGCTGGGGGGGTGTTGGGGGGGTCAATTGTGTTTTCCCCTGCCACTTCCAAGGGAATGTGGCCCAGGAGATGAGCAGGAGATGGAGGGGCTGTCAGGGAGAGAGGGTGGTGTGGTGGCTTGGGGACAAGTGGTGGTGTGGTGGTTGTGGGACACATGGTGGTGCTGTGGCTTGGGGACAAGTGGCAGTGTGGTGGCTCTGGGATATGTGATGGTTCAGGGATGCGTGGTGGTGCAGTGGCTTGGGGACAAAAGTGGTGGTGTGGTGGTTTTGGGACACATGGTGGTGCTGTGGCTTGGGGACAAGTGGCAGTGTGGTGGCTCTGGGATATGTGATGGTTCAGGGATGTGTGGTGCTGCAGTGGCTTGGGGACAAGTGACAGTGTGGTGGCTCTGGGATGTGTGATGGTTTGAGGACACGAAGCATTGTGGTGGCTCTGGGATGCTTGGGGACATGTGACAGTGTGGTGGCTCTGGGATGTGTGGTGGCTTAGGGGCGTGTGTGGTGGCTCTGGGATGTGTGATGGTTTGAGGACACGAAGCATTGTGGTGGCTCTGGGATGCTTGGGGACATGTGACAGTGTGGTGGCTCTGGGATGTGTGGTGGCTTAGGGGCGTTGGGGCACATGGGAGGGGGGGGGGTTTTTCTGGGACATCTGGTAGTGCAATGGCTTGGGGACACATGGCAGTGTGGTGGCCCTGGGACGTGTGATGGTTTGGGGATGCATGATGGTGCAGTGGCTTGAGGACACATGGCAGTGTGGTGGCTGAGGGACATGTGGCTTCTTTCCCACCTCCAGTGTCCCTCCAGTGTTGGGGACGTGGTCACTGTGACCCAACCAGCTGCGTGGGACAGGAGCGGGAAGCAGGTGGCCATCCCTCACCAATCTTTCCCAGAGATGTCACCATCAAGGTCCCCATGGGGACCCCCAGAGCCCCCCACTCCTCAGGGAGCTTTTGAACCCTTTTCTGCTGTGAGGACCATCCCAGAAGGTCCAAAGAAGAAGAAAAAATGATGGTTTTTTAAACCAAAATCCTCTCCCAGGCTGGCGCGTGGCTCTGCCCAAGAGGTGGCAGCATGTGACCACGCTTGGTGGCAACCAAGCTGGGCTTGTCCCTCGGTGGGCCAAGTCTGGTCCTGGATGGGGTCTTTGACCTCCCACCCCACACCCATCCTTGGCTGGGGTCCCTGATTCCACCCCAGCACCCATCCCACAGGAGCTGGCTCCATGCGTTGATCCCATGGGAAGCCATAAGCAGGTGGACACCTTCACTTTGGAGTGGGACAGGGATGAAGGAGAGGTCATGGGGGGGTTGGTGTCCATGGGAAGGTGGGTTTCCACCAGGAGATAACTCTGCCCAGCCCACCAGCCCCAGCTCTGCCTGTGCCCCCTGGCTGGTTGCACTCCAAGAGTAGGATCTTCTGCATCCCCTCTGCCACTGGTCACCTGGAGACAAAATCAGGGTGGGAAGGGACCTCAGGAGATCATCCAGCCCAACCCCCCTGCCAAAGCAGGTCCATCTCCAGCAGGTTGCACAGGAAGGTGTCCAGGTGGGTTTGAACATCTCCAGAGAAGGAGACTCCACACCCTCTCTGGGCAGCCTGTCCCAGGGCTCTGGCACCCTCACAGGGAAGAAGTTTCTCCTCATCTTCAGGTAGAACTTCCCGTGTCCCAGTTGGTGCCCGTTGCCCCTTGTCCTGTCACTGGGCACCACTGAGAAGAATCTGGCCCCATCCTCCTGCCACCCACCCTGTAGATGTTGATCAGCATTGATGAGATCCCTTCTCAGTTGCTCTTCTCCAGGTTGAACAGACCCAGGTCTCTCAGCAGAGAGATGCTCCAGTCCCCTCATCATCTGCTGGTCTCTCTCCAGTAGTTCCTGGTCTGTCTTGAACTGGGGAGCCCAGAACTGAACGCAGCACTGCAGATGTGGCCTCACTGGGGCAAGTAGAGAGGGAGGAGAACTTCCCTCAACCTGCTGGTTACACTCTTCTTAATGACCCCAGGAGATCATTAGTCTTCTTGGCCACCAGAGTCCATTGCTGGTTCATGGTTGACTTGTCCACCAGGATTCCCAGGTCCTTCTCCTCAGAGCTGTCACCTCCCAACCTGTCCTGCTCCCTGTGGTCATCCCTCCCCAAGTGCAGGACTCTACACTTACCTTGGTTGAACTTCATTAGGTCCCATCACCTCTGCTGGGTCATCATGTGGATGATCATGTCCCATCATCCACACGAGATTTGGGTGAAGTAGGAGCTGCTCCTTCCCCTCCTGCCCATCCTGGGGGCAGAATCAGACCCTGGCATCTCCTGACACACACCAGCTGCCACCACTTCCTCCATGAAGCCCATCCCACCCACCGAGTCACCACTTCCCTCACCCCATGAGCACCCACCTCCTTCCCAACCATCAGCCTTGTGCAATCCCCTTCTCCAACAGCTCAGCCGTCAACCCCAGGGGAGGGTTCTCCTGTCCTTGTGGAGCTCAGCCCCACAAGTTGGGGGGCCACAACATCTGCTCAACCCCACCTAAGGAGAAGACATGGCTGGAGCTGAGGTCAAGCTTCTCTGCTGTGTGGTGCTGGCCAGTGCTGGGGGTAAGGATGGTCCCAGGGGTGGGGTGTTGGTCCCAGGGTTGGGGTGTTGGTCCCAGGGGTGGGGTCTTGCCACCAGATCAGGTGGGTTGGAGCATCCTGGCTGCACCAGCATCCATCTCCCGGGATGCTCCAAGGTCCTTTTATTGGTGGTTGGATCAGGGAGATGAAGACCACCCTCACCTTGGTGGCCACCACCGTTGTGGTCTCACCAACCCCAACCTTGCAGGTCTACATCTCTGCTGTGGCATTGAGCTGCTGAAGGGGCTGAAGGGACAGTCCTTGTCCTTCCCAACCCTGCAGCCCAACTCTGTGGACATCGTACGGGTCACCTGGAGGTCCCGAGGGACCCACATTGCTGAGGCCAAGCCCAGGGAGATGATGTTCACCACGGACTATCTGCCTGACTTCCGTGGCCGGTTGCTCATCCACCCCAGCACCCTCTCGTTGGAGATCAACCAGTTGAAGCTGGAGGACAGCGGGAGGTACGAGGTGGTGGTGGACACCTTGTCCAACCCCACCAACCCAAAGACCTTTCACTACCTATTGGAGGTTCAAGGTGAGTCTGAGGATGGAGGGAGGAGGGGCACAGGGACCAGGCTTTGGGTTCCACCCACCTTGACCATGTCCCCATGGGGGTGGGCTGCCACTGGGTGACCACCCTGCCCCTGAGCCCACCCAGCTCATGGCATCTCTGCACCCTTGAGGATGCAGAGGAGCTCAGGGTGGGCATGTGGCTTATGGAGAAAGTCCTCTTCCTCTTTCGGTGTCTGCACCCAGCCCTGGTGGCACCCAGCCCTGGT
>NW_010300786.1:0-734 GCF_000700745.2 Antrostomus carolinensis | reverse complement strand
TGTTATTTTTTGTTATTTTTTGTTATTTTTTAATTAATTTTGCTTCATTTCGAATATTTTTTCTTAGTTTCGATTATCTCTAATTATTTTAATTTTTTCGTTATTGTTGTTTTGTTGGTTTTCATTATTATTTATTAGGTTTTTTTTATATTTTTCGGGGGGGTTTTTTTTTGTTCTTTTTATGATTATTTTTTATTATTTTTTTGATATTTTTATTATTTTTTTTATGTTATTTTTCTTCATTTCGATTATTTTCTAATTATTATTATTAATTATTATTTTTGTTAATTTTTGTTTTGCTATTTTTTATATTTCTTGTTCTTTTTGGTTGCATTTTGCTTTGATTGTTTTTGATTTTTTTTTAGTTCATTTTAGTTATTTTTGGTTCTTTTTGATTATTTTTCATTATTTTTTCATATTTTATGTTCTGTTTTTAGCTGTTTTTCGTTATTCTTGATTACTTTCGATTATCTTTAGTTATTTTTATTATTTTCCATTACTTATAGTTCTTTTTTATTACCTCCAATTGGTTTTTTAGTTCCTTTCCATTATCTCTTTAATATTTTTTAGTTACTTTTCGTCACCTTTGATTAATTTCCCTCATTTCTGAATTATTGACAACCCTTTAATCACTTATCATTTGTATTTTATTTGAAATTATTGTCATCGATTAATAACAGTTAATAACAGTTAATAATTCGTAATTATATTATGTTATTAATATTATATATTAT
>NW_010300785.1:26624-27365 GCF_000700745.2 Antrostomus carolinensis | reverse complement strand
CCAGCGCTGTTCCAGCTGCTGAACAGAAACCTTGACACCTTGAAACCTCAAAAAAGAGCACGACACAAAGGCAAAAGCTCTCTGAAAGGAGGCTGCAGCATACACATCCCCTGTTAAGGGGAGGGTGGGGGGAGTCTGGCCCCAGCATCATGGTATGATGTGGACTGGAAGCAGCTACCTCTGGTTCAGCTCTGCTGGGCTGTAATCAGATCTTCCCCCACCAAACCTCATGCTGTGACATGTTTATACGACCAAACCCTTTCCCCTTCATTAGGTTTGGGGTCAGGAGAAGCCAAAGGTCAGGCTCGAAGCCAATGATTTCACCTCTAAACAAAACCATCGCCTCCCTCTACCTTCCTCCTCAAAGAGCCTGGCTCATAAATTTTCATTTAGTACCACCAAGGTGACTTTTTTTTTTCCCCTCCTTACATTCTCCATAACAAGAGGGATATTTCATTCTCCAAACCAGAGTGCAGGTCCTTACTACCCTGAGTCCCAAGCTATCTAGGAAGCTTTGGCCAATATCCTGCCCCACACTTCAATTTACAAAATGCTGCTCAGGATTGCTAGAAAAATAAAGGTGGCCGAGATGTGACACCTCACGGCTGTCCCTCACCAGTGGTGGTTGCTCATCTGATAGCACCCCTTCCATTCTGAAGGAGGTTTTGGAGCTCAGCTAGCACGGGAAAAGAAATTGTCTCCTGCCACGTGAGGAGGAGGTAGTTTGACAACCAGTTTCAA